>NW_026555822.1:0-49179 GCF_029017545.1 Prosopis cineraria | reverse complement strand
GTTCTCTCTCTATTTAGGCAAACAAAATCAAGACAAGTTGTCTACAGTCACTATCGCAATATAGGAGTTGGAAGACTTGATGGCAAGATACTCAAGAAAGGGTATCATAAGATTCGTTTGATTTGAGGAAGACTTCAAGAGACAACTCTGTTTGATGAGCATAATTGAATTGGTGGCTACACCAATACCTACTCCTTTTTAAAAAAATATAAAAATATTTTTAATTAAATCTCATTTTTCAATAAAAAAATTATATACTTTCAAACTAACTATATTTTTATATTTATTTTTATAAACACCTTACAATAAATATAAAGATATTTATTAATAGGAATACTTTAAAAAAATGATAATAATTACATCTCAAAAGATTAAAAATATCTTATATTTTAAATATCTAACCTCTCAAAAATATCTTATATTTTTAAATGAAGAGAGTTCTTACATGGCTTCACATGGCTTCACAATACTGGATTTTCAACCATGCGTTTTTCCAATTTCCATCCAAGTCAACTAATTTCTCATTGTCCCTGGTTATGAACGATTTAGGGTCATGAATATAAATACCTCATTAATTCCTGCTAGAATTTAACAGCAATTTTATCTCAATTTTTTTAATAAAACCCTTGTTTGAGAATATTTTAATCAGGGTAATATAATTTAAATCACTTCAAATAAAGTTATTTTTAGCTTTGGTTCGGGCCTGACATTTTTCTGTGATTCTCATCTTAACTTTTCAAAGAGGATTTTTATTGGAAGAATTACATTCAAATTTCATATAAAAAAATTAATTATTACAAAATTTATTAATAAAATGATTGGACTGGGTAATCTTGTAAGGGAAATTTAATGTAATTCTCTGTTTTTTTTTTTATCTGCTGATCATTTGTTAAGTGGGCATTTAAAATCAAACTGATATAGTGTCCATCAGTTTTACTTTTAATTTTAGGTAACGTATATTTACTTCTAGCGATTGTTCGTATGGTATAAATTTTATCAAATTTTTTTCATATATGTATACACACACACACACACAGAGATTCGAACCATTTTGCTTTCTAAATGATATATAATTTCCAGAATTTAGCATTTCAAATTACCTTTCGATTACATTAAATTAAGTAATAATTATCAATAATCAATAAGTAACTAATTTAATGTAATGACATGAAATCACAAGGATAATATTTACAGTTTAACTTAGCATTTAAGAATTTATTTCTTTAAATGTTATATTTGACTTGATATATGTTTCATTTTTACCCTTGCTCTTTTTCTTTCTCTGCCACCCATCACTCTTTTCACCAAAAAAGGATTTAAGGGGGCATGTAGGGGTGCTCCCCCCCCCCCCCCAACTTTTTTAATTCCTTTATATTTGGTTTAAAATTTTCCTCAAAAAAATGGTAAAACTACTTTTTTTCTCCATATTTTATAAAATTTGAACCCCCCCCCCCCCTCTTGAAAATAACACTCTAGATCCGCCCGTGCTTTTTCACAAAGGTGGGATCAAACTCAAAATCAGTTCAGGTTGGCAGTGCATCCTATCCCGGCAGCGCAAAAACGCAATCCCATGCATTACATATTTACACTCCAGATTAGGTGCTACAGAACTTTCCAGCAGATCCAAATTCCATGTATTGATGGAGATATAAAACCGCCAGTCATACAAAACATAGCAGAGGTAAGTACTGTGACCATAGCAAATTCTTCAAAAAATGGCCTCCCACTTACACAAACTGCAAGTTCAACCCAAGTAAATCAGCACAAGCCACTTCAAAATGGTCAGGAACCAAAAGTTCATCCAAATTATGGAAAGATTCAACGAAGTAAATCACAGAACCTTTCATTTATATGGCTTGCAGTCGAACCAAAATTTTGAAAATAATGCGAGACAGTCGAAGAGAGAGGTCAAGAGCGAACTTACTCATATCCTCTGCATTAATTTCATGGCTTCAGTTATAGCCGCGTCAGCAGCGTATAGTGCCATCTTCTTTATCTATAAACATGATACCATATGGTGTAAAGCATGTTGGTATTGAATTTGTCATAGTAAAGCTCATAGTATAAAGCCTAAAAGAAGTCAAACATTTAAAAAATCGTGTATTGAACAAATTACTAATCATTTTGATAAATACTCTAGCACTCCTGAAGCTAATTAGGAAGAATGAAATCTATGACATCATTGCATATGCAATAAAGCTTTCATAGGTCTAAGATAACACAAACACGTTCCTCCAGTTTATCTTCCTTAGATCTATGGTTCTTTGGAAGCACCCGAAACTCCTTTGTCAATCGAACGCACTCTTGAACATTTTCAGGTGAAACAAAGTCGAGAGCCACTTTTATGCAAGACTGGGGGAAAACACTCAGTGTCACAAGTGTTCCAAACTTGAATAAGAAATATTTCCAAATTTAACAACTTTCATAAGATAATCAAAATTTCAGAATTCAAATCTTTTGAAAATAAAAGGGTTTAACAAATTATATAACCATCGCAGGATACTAATATCATTATGACCGCACCAGAGCAACTTTCAACAAATAAAAATGCCACACGACCTTGATTTAACGTTTTATTGATTAGTTAGCGACTGAGGTTTGTAAGGGTTTTCTAATAATTAAAATTTTCTATCTGATTTCCAATTACGAGGGAGAAGGTATTTCATATTTTATTGCTTAGGACTAATCAAGGTTTAGCTACGCCTACATATAGGATTGTTATGTACAATGTGATCAGTAATGTTTGACCATTTCGTCATTTTTTGCTTCTCCTACCCCTGCTCTCGTTCCTAACCTTGCACCGTAAACAGACATATGACAGTTTGACATAAATAAGTTTATATTATTACTTGTCTATTCCTCACTTGGTGCGGGCACCCTGCAGGAATAAAAACAGCCTCCCCAACGTGTTGCTCAAATGTCCACGGTTCAATACCTGCCGAGAAATCCCTAGTTTCATAAATTCACACAAAAGATATGACTCGTTGAGACATAATATCATACCAAATTCTTCCTTTAGCTGCTTTTTGTTTTTTTCGTTTAGATAAAGAAACTGGTCATGAATTGGATGTATTATCTGAAACAAAAGCAACAAGAGCTGATTAAATTAACTCAGAAAAGAGCATCAATTGATGAAACTAAGAACATTTAAGTAGACGTGCGCACAGAATTGACTGGAAGATTATTTATGTGGCGGAATTCTCTGTAGTGCTTCTTCAGGTACTCCGTCAGCTTTGGCACGTCTTGCCTACGAAATATGTCCCATACAGCACTCCCATATTGAGTCTCAGACAGATCATTTTCAAGGAAAGCTTTTGCTGTTCTCATATCATTTATAAGTGACTCTATTTTGTCATTATTGATTTCTGAACACGCCCCAGAGGAATTGAACCAGCCGTATCGTTTTTCTTCTTCTGTTCCAACATAGGCTGATTACATTCTTGACTATTCAAATGTCTTTCAAAATCCTTTAAAGCGCCTTGTTCATAAGACTTGCGAAGCATGGAGTCACAACCCGTATTAGTCCCCTCTTTCAAAGAGCTATCAGTGTCAGTGTCACTCACATTTCACAACACAGAATGATATTGAATGGAAGAATTTCATTCCCTAGTTAAAAATAAAAAATAAAAAACATCCTTACCAGCACAGGAACTGTAATAATCATGCTCAAAGTTGGGAATGATTCCGTTAGGTAACTCCTCAGCACACCTGCAACTGCCTTTTGATTTGGATTGTTCTGTAAAATTTGTTGAATTGTCCTGATTTAGCCAGGCTGGTAGAGTGCACAAATTTCAAATCAATGTAGAAGGTGCATGTATAAGGTTACATTCACAATGCTAATTGTTTCAAGCGTACCATCAATTTTTTCTTTTTCATAACTGTCTTCGGCGGATGTTCTAGACAGCCTATGTTCAGGCGATGCATTTCCTTCGCAATATCCGTCATGTGATAATGAGCTTTTTTGGACTACGTTCTTAACTTCACCATGGATCCATTCACAGCATTTCTTCTGAAATGAGGAGAAAATTATGACTATTAAAATAGGATGTCGAACCCTGTATACAAATTGTAGATTGACTACCCCCAAGCAATAACTCAGCGCATTTTAGAGCACAAGCTTCTATATATGCTCCTGAGGCTCCAAGATCTCTGGATCTATTCTGCTGTTCATTCATATTCTCTTCCTCCGATGCCTGACTTTTAAGTATAGTAGACTCTCCCATAATAATGTCTCCTTTCTAGGGCTTTTAGAACTCATGCTTATATCTTGGCAGTGCCATTTTTCTTTTTTTCTATAAGTACTCAATGCTTCATTCTTCATGCCATAGATCGGGCGCATATCTTCAGCTTCATGAATTTCCCGTAATTTGTTTATGGCTTTTCTTTGCCATGGTGGTCTCTTTACTTCAGCTGTATGTGTCAATATATTGACCTGATCAACTAACAGCAATCAGCTAAAAAGAGCAGTCCTATAACTAAAGTACTGCACTGGTCACACTAAAACATAGAGAGAATAAGAGATGGAGAAATGAAAAGTGGCATGCAATGTGGGACAGTTGTGTATCATTGTTCCTCAAGACATTCAAACTCTTGACCCTTGAGAGCTAGGACATCCTCTCTCTCTCTCTCTCTCTCTCTCTCAAACAGCTATGGTAAATGACTGCATATAGAACAGGAACCAAACAGGACCATCAAGATCTTATATGACAAGTAAAGCAGGTATATATATCTTAAGCCAATATATGCACATCCTCATGGCATAAATCTGTTCTTCAAGGGGTAAAAAAAAGTACATCTCCACCAAAGTTCTTTTTTTGCCCCAAAAACTAGACTATGGACCCCATGCATGGCATGGAGTCTCAGATATGTTGCAATGTCCATGGTTTATGAACAGTGTGACTTCCTATATATTTAAATTATATATTGATTTCCTTCAGGTATAAATTGTCAAAGAGGAAAAAGGACTGATTTTGACTTGTGAGCAACAAGTGCTTAAAACAAATGCATATCTGATTTTAAAATTTACCGCATCTGAGATGTCACAATGCAGTTTTGTTACAGAATCACCTCTACCAAGCTCTTCTAAAGATCCATAAGCAATGTATGTTTTGGGGCCCAAATCTGGCTTTAAAATAACAGGTAGCTTTGTAGTGAGATTTAGAATCCCAGATTTGGGATGAGTATAGTCACTAAATGGTAGCATAGCTATAAACTCGGCACCATGCCTTGGCAAACACTCTTCGAAAGCATTTGATGGAGGCCAATCCTTTAGCTTCAACATCTCAGGCCACCCATTTCTATACCTACGACCTTCAAGGTAGCCCTTGAAGAACTGGAGGATATTAATTTCAACCTGCAGTACCATGAAGAGAAACAATATTCTGAGGTTTTGGGTTACAAGACAAACTTCCAAAAAGAAACAATCAGCCAATTTCCCGCAAAAAAAAAAAAAGGAAAAAGAAACCAAAGCTGCCAACACCTACAAAATAGAAGCATTAATTTTCCCTATATGTTATTCACTTGAAAAAAATTAAGCTATTCAACATTCATTGATAGAAATTTCCATTAACATATACTTCACCATATGAAAATTGAAGACTTGAGGTAGAGCTGAAACATAACAAATCAAAATACAGGATTCATCTCGTGTTTCATAAGCAATTCCTCAAATAGCTGTGCATCATTAGAATAGATTAACAGCCAAATTTTGCATATGCCTAAACTTGAGCATTAACTTTTTGGTTGCGTTGCATGCAAGGTAACCATATAAAAGAATTCTTTGCTATAAAAAAGAAACTATGATTTTCAAATGGCATACAATCTTGTTATAACGTGATCAGATTCCAAGATTTCCTTGGTCAAGGTAGTCAATAAGCATATATAATTCAGTGCAAAAATGAAAAAATATGCAACTAGTAGGGTTTTTTTTTTTTAATGTTTTTAGCTAAGATTTTTCATTAGAACGATACAAAAAGAACCATATTCTCAGCCAAATATTTAAAGGGGAAAAAGTCTCAAACAGTGAAGAAGGCTAAAGACTGATAGATAAGTATAATCTGGGATATTCAAGAAAGCATGTACCTCGCACCAATCTAAGCAGTCAATGGCTTTAACCACAGTTGCCTCCTCTTTTAGTATCCTCTTAGCCCCCCTAAAAGCCCTCCACATCACCATTGGATCCCAGCTAAGGCCCCTAGCCTTTTCAAATGCATTCCTAACTATAACAGGCTCGCCGCTTGTCCAATGCATCTGGAAATGCTTGAATTCTGTATCTCCCATGTGCATAGCATTTGGGCAGAACAACAAATTATCATGACAGTTTCCTCTGGAAGCTGCCTGCCTTACAAAACCCTGTACTGTATCCATCCTAAAATTATGGCACAATGAACAACCTTTAGTAGAATCAACATTAGGGGGCTCATATTTGATGGTAAGTTCCTCTGCATTCCCAATCAATTCATTCACCCAATTAGCTTTAAAAAGGCGTCTCAATGAGAGAATTGTAGTCCCACAGCCTCCCCTTGATTTTGGAGGGCAAGGAATCCTACCACTGGCATCTGCTTTCCACGAAAATTCAGATGAGGTATCAGCCCGTCCTTCATCATCATTAGTGGAAACATCTTCACAGTTATGTCCACTTCTTAGTTCCATGCAACAAGTGAGACAGAGATCGTAACTACAATTAGGATCAGGACAACTTCTGTGCAAGTTGACGATGGATGTATTACAGTTGTCACTGAAATAAGTAGATTATGGAAAACTGAAATAAGTTGCCTATGACTGAATTATGGAAAATAAATCATAGCCAAATGAGCTTATACCTTTGATTAATAAACTGAGATTATGATAGAACTTGAATCAAAAAAACAAATTGCAAAACTTCCTATTCTAAAACAAACAGAACGGTTGATAGAAACACTAGAGCATAAAAATTGCCTTTTGATCCAAGTATGTTTTGGAATTTTATATCACGAACTTATAGTGACTTTAGCCAACATTTTTGGGGGAAAAGGATCAATAATAGACCAAAACTATATACCATATAAATTAACCTAATATAGACATTGTGAGGAGATATCACATCCCCTAGAGACAGAAAAAACACAGAAGTCAAAAGAAAACAGAAAATAAAGCGTCAATACTAATGCATCCAATGTCTGTATCATGTAACCAATAGAAGGCACAGGTCATTGCCTTTGTGTGCATGTAGCTTCAAACATATTTTTCAAGAATATTCTAGGAAACATAGGCTCGTTTGAATTCAGCTAGTCAATGCAAGCAAGCATAGTAAAACTACCAGGTGAATGAAAATATCAAAAATAACATAACCTCTAAAATGCTAATTTCAAAAACAAAAGTATGAAAAGCAATACCAATACACTCGATCATCATCATCAATCTACGACTGCATGATATTTTCTTCTGTCAGCAGTAAACCTGAGAAAATTGGGAAATTGACCACTTTAAACATTCAGTCCAGTAACTAGATGCAAGTTACATAACCATAACTAAATAAAATCAGACTACCATGTAAGCTAGATTCTATTTCCATTTCCAATCTCTGCTCTTGCTGGATATGCTGGAGTAAAGGCAAAATTTTCTTAAGCAAGTAAAGCAACTTCAGCAAATTGATATAAGCATCTGATTCAACACTTGCAGCCTGCAGACAAACCATTCATTTTACATTAAAATTAAGCACAAACATGTCAGAAATAATAAGAGGATTACATGGTTATTAGTTAGCGAATAAGACTCGATTACTAAGTAGTTAAAATTCATTAAGCTTGTAGTTGAAGTGGAACTGAACTCTCCCTTGATCTAGGTTGGTATACAAGTAAACAGGAGGAGTAGGTAGAGGCTGTTATTGGATCATCGAATGAACTTCCTGGTAGTCACTTTTTGCTAGAGTCTTTGTGCTAAAGCAGCACTCCATTGGTAATAGAAAGTAGAAGGAAATACAAAAAGGAAAAAAAAAAACCGGTACATGCCTCTGCAGATACAGCCTCCTTCAAACACAACCGACAATTGCAATTACCAAGGCAAAAGGGACAGGAAAACTCTATCTCCTCTCTTGTTTTGTCTGGGTACCTAAATTTTTTTTTCAAAACAAATATCATCAGAAAAGGCAGCAATTCTTGCTAAAATTCTGAAATGTTGACTTATGTTTGTAAAGCTATATTCTTACAACATGAAAAGAAAGTAATTTTCTTTCACAAAAGAAAAGTACCTTTTCTTTTGCAAACTAATTAATTGAATATTCCCAAAATACCAAAACAGCATATACTAGAACTCTCGAAATGAATAACTTGACTGTTATTACCATTTTGTTAAGCAATCATAGCAATATCGCTTCCGTTTGCAATTGGCACAATTGATAACCCCACTCCTATCACTCCTCCAGCACTGGTGGCACACTAAACTCTGCAGGCCCTTTTTCCTTCTAGAATCAACCTAAAAGTAGAAAAGAGTGCCCAGAAAAGGGGGGAATTCTAATTGAGATTTTGAAAGATGCAGTGAATTCTCAAATCACAAACAAGCACGGTTATAAAAACAACACATCTGTAATAGGCTAATAGCACACCGTCATGACTGTCTCTGTGTAGACTTAGTGGTAATGATACAAACAAAGAGGTTTGTGTCACCGTAGAAAGTTACACTAATCATCATTGAAATTTTACAGGTTCCCAGAACAATTTACCTGCCTTTTCATTTAGACGGAAAGAACTGCTTCCTTAAAGGCAGTGAAAAAATAAATACAACAGTGTAATTTGAAATTTCAATGGTAAGATATGAAGGTGCCAGTCGATAGTGCACATACCAGATTACATCCATGTGGATGTAACTTAGCTATACGTTTTCAGCACAAAAAAGATTCAGAAATGGGCCAGATATGAACAATTAAATATTAGTTTAATCATTTTCCTTTTACATTAAGTCTCATCACGTATGAATGATACTCCTCCCAACCAACATGTAATGCATAACTAGGTAACCCTCAATCTTGATGAGGAGCATCAACTTTCATGTCAAATAGCACAACAAAATAACCACAACGTACTTTTTGAAGACATTCCATTACACTGAATTCTACATGGATTGAGTATGAAAGAGCATTACATAGAACGGACCAAGTAACTAAGGAATCAAGTCATCAACCATAATTTCATTAAGCTCAAATATTGATTTATTCTTTTATGCCCCAGGGTGGACCTTCATATAACACACGCATATAAAGTGGAGGTGCATGAAAGAATGTTGTCGTAAACTTTTAAATAAATGCCAATAAATTCTGAAATCTTATGGTATTATTTATCATACAGCACTAGTTATCAATACTTTTACATAAACTTTACTCTGAATTGTAGCAACATTGCACTCCTTCTGGCATTAAGTAACAATGCTAGACAGATGAAACATATGCCATTATCTCCCACTTATTTTCAGCCAAATAAGAAAAGAAAAAGATGACCATCCATCTTTTGGTTCATATCTAGTTTCAGTTTCATTAGTTTCCTCGAATCATTCCAAGGCAGAAGATAGATCTCTAAAATTTCAAATACAAGTTGATGCTCAAAATGCAGAAAGGCCTATAGCAATTACAGAAAGTTTTGCATCAGGAATAGCAGTGTGTTTTTTAATTGGGCAAATTAAAATCTCAGTTTTTATGGGATCAGTAAACACAATTTGCATCCCCATGGCATCAATATTTCTGTTAACTCATGCATTCAGTCAACTCCACATATCTGCAATCATATGGGTATAAATGAAAACTCAAGAAATGGTTCAGAAGTATGGCTTAAAGGGATACTCACAATCAAACCTGAAGGGTCTAATCCACATTTTGACAACTGTCTCAGTCTTCCACTACACCTTCTCTGAACACTGCTGCCAGAAGATTTGCCTTTATGGCTTGACAATTTTCTCAGCCTTACATTAGACCTTGTCTGAATGCTTCCAGATCCACCTTTTAACCATTTTGTTTTCATCTTTTTATTTCCAGGCCCTCTTGAGTTTTTAACGACTCTACAAGAAAGAATCATCTTATTTTGTAGGGATTGGACTCTCTTATTATTTGATCTCTCATTCCTCCTGGATTTATACTTCACTTCAACTGATTCACTCTCATCTTTTACAGCAGCAATAGTTGATGTCTTTCCTCTTGAACCCTTCAATCGGCAGTGCTCAATAGATAGTCTCCTATTTTTTAAACTCTGTTTTCCATGCTTAGCTTTCCGTCCACCAATATCATTTCTGCAAGAAGCTTCAGCAGGCATTCTTCCATCTATCTCAGCTACATTATTATGCCTCTCAATCTCTGAATCAAGACAGGACAGTCTCCTTTTCTATGTCACTGAAGCCCTTTGGCCTGCCCCACCTATTGTCTGCCTCATCAATATTGTTTCCAGATCCATATTCACAAGATCTACAGATAGTAAACTCCTTGTCTGCCCCAACCTCAGCAAAAACGATCGCATTCCCTGGTCTAGCCAACCAAATGCCCTCCATTTCCTCATTAGATCCTCCGGTAAATTTTCCTGTCAAAAGCTCTTTAAAGAGGTTATACTCACTTTGAACCTCACCAACACCAGAGCCAGTTGAAGGCATATCCTTATTCCTATCACTATCGTGAGTAGCCCTTTGTGATTGAACAGTCATCTTTTGCTGCAGATTGTCTTCTACACATTTTTTATTATCGGCAGTTTTAATGAGTGATCCAATATCTTGGTCACCTACAGTATTGGCCAAATTATTCTGCAAACCAGTAAGACCAATAGTTTTATCACATACCTTGTGAACAAACATAACTTCACAACACATTTCTTCATTCATCTGCTCTCCCAATTTCTTCTTCTTCTTTCTTGTGTTCCATGGTTGACCATACGTCACTGTACACTTCTTTGGGTTTTCAATGTCACCTGCACTTGCATTGCTAGCACACGCAATACTGAGCTTTTTATTTCTTGACCCTTTTGGTCGACCACGCGCCTTGGGTGTTTTAATGTCCCTTGCACCTTCATTACTAACACATACAATCGTCCCCTTATCATTTTTTGAACCCTTTGGTTGAGCTCGCTTCTTTGGCGTTTTCATTTTTAAAAGTACCTCCATTGATAATAATTTTATATTTATTGTAGGATGTTTAATAGAAATAAATATAAAAAAATAGAGTTAGTTTAAAAGTAGGTAACTATTTTATTTAGGATGAGATTCGGTTAAAAATATCTTACATTTTTTAACGAAGAAAGTATCATGTTACTTTATCCTTCTCATGAAAAATAATTTTAAAAATATCTTTCAAATATTACCTAAAAAGTTAAACAATAACTTATAAATGAAATTAAATAAATCTTTTAAAAAGTACCTTTATAAATGGGACTGGAGGGAATAATATTCTTAAAAATTTGATTAAAAATATAACATGATGAGAGGTATTTCCTCCCACCTTACTTATAAATTATTTTTATAAGTATAAGGAATATAATTAAGTAAAATTTTAAATATGATCCTTAAGTAAAATGCAAAAAGCAAACAGAAAATATGACATTAATTTTTTTATCTTTATCTCTCTTAATTTTTAAGGGTAATTTAAAATTTTTAATTTAAAAAAATAATTTCTGTAACTTATACAATAGACTAAATTATATTTTAAAAAATGATTAATATATAAGATGAGAAGAGTACAGCAACAAGGGTCGTTGTTATTGTTAATGTATATCAAATAATTTATAAAAAGTCAGAGTCCACCCGTCACTATATATATATATATATTCTCTTTAATTTTATTTATAAATTATTTTTATTAATTTCATTAATATAAATATAGTAAAAGTATAAGAAATAAAAGTAAGTAAAATTTTAAATATAACTCTTAAATAAAACAAAAAACAAATAAATAATATAATATTATTTTTTTAAAAAAAATTTGAATCTTAATTTAAAATAAAATAATTCTATAAAATAATGACTTATAACGTAAATTAAATTATACTTCTAAAAACTGACCGTGAGGAGCATATACTTAGGTTATAAAAGTCAATTTCTTCATGTCATCGGGTACGGCCGTACAGGACTACACGTGTTGTTGTTTGCCATCCTTCAGGTTACTCATTTTCCAATATCACGATTTTTTTAAAATAAAAATATACTTCTTCCTCCTCATATTATAAAATAATTTAAAACAAAATCTCATGTAATAATAAATTTTATTAAATATGTCTGATAATTTTATTTTTTAAAAATATATAAATTTTTAAAAATATTTTTCATTTAATACATGCTAAACTATACATTATTTTTTTCAATTTTAAACCATATTTACATAACCTTTTTAATTTTTTAAAACTTTACAATGGCCATCTAACTCTTATAGTTATACGGATAACTTTAGATAATTAATTTAAATATTAATTATTTATAAATAATTTAAAATTGAAGGAGATTATTAGTATATCAATTAAAATTTTTGAGTTTAAATGCACATAAAAATAAAATTCAAGAGAATATATAATTAATGATTAAAGGTTATTTACATAAATCTAAAAGTTCAAATAGGTTTTTTATGAAGTTTTAAATGTTAAGAGGTTATTTATTCATGATTTAAAATTTAGAAAAATTTTGCATAATTTAGTCATATGTTTAAAGAATAGGAACAAAAATTAAATAGAAAGAAAAAATAATATTAAAAAAATTATTTAATGAAATTTTAATATTATAAAAATATATTAAATCTTTTTGAAAATAAGATTTATAATTTAAGATGAAAGAATATTGTGTTATCTATGTGCTTTTACTTTCAGATATAAAAAAAGTTATATTGTATTACTATGCGTCACAATTCACTACTCATGTCTATTTGTAACATGAAATCTAAGCCATCCCCATTATTTTCATCCCTTTTTTTCCTTTTTTTTTACCTGGATTATTTGCATCTTTGTATTTTTTGAAAAATACGCACCAATTCTTTTATTGTAATTTGAAGTAATGTTTGGTGGGAGTTTTTTTTTTTTTTTTTTTTTTCCTTTTTCCTACAGCAGGGAAGGCTGTATCATGTATGGTTGGTATCTGTGGGATTGATGGAACATGTGACATGCTGACGCCGCCTCACTGAATCCTTAGCAGAGAGAGATGTCTTAGAATAGCAACTTTGGGGTTCCAACCGGTGACCTGCCCACGAGATAACAAGTGACAACCGTCAACGAAAACCATTGACCCCAGGTTTTTTGTTTCTGCAACTCAGCAACAAGTTTGAATCCGTCAGAAGCTGAAAGCCAGATTCTTCATTGAAATGCTCCGTACAGGAATAAGGGAGAATTTGAACTTCACTTTGAGACATGGGTGTGACTTGATTAATTGAAAATCAGAACCAAATAAAAAATACATTGTTGGTTCTTGCTTGCTAGGATTGAAATTAAAATAACTTTATAAGCACATGATTAATAGAAATGAAGGGGAAAAAAAAGTGAATCACTGCTCTAAATGACTTGTCAAATACACAACATGATTTGCTAAATTTATTGCATTATTTGTGAATGCTCGAATTAAATCTATAACTTATTAAATCATTATCTTAATTTGCACTTGTTAAAAATGTTATATTAATCATTAATTCTCCTACGTTATTGATAAATTCATTTTGTTGCTTATTGATTATCTAACTTGTATTAAATCCATGACAACTTCTTAAATATTAACTTGAGAAATCCATTGTCTATTGGCATTGCAAGTAATGTGTCGAGGGATTTAAGGTGACATGTTGAATCATTAGCTTGTAAAATTCATGACGCATTTAGAAATTCAGAAAGTTGTAGTATATAGGATTTAACAAGTTATATTGAGCATTAATTCACACTCTCTTTATTTCTACTATGAGTATTTTCATCATTTATCTTGTCAAATTATTTTCATTCCAATCCCAGTAGCTTGCATTGTATTTTCAAATTTATGTTGTCTTAATTTTTAATTATGCACGTCCAGGGCTCTAATATGAAATTTTCCCCAAGTGTAAACCTGGAATCCGAGCCCTCAAAAATATGTGGGCACTGCAACAAAGTAAATTTAGAAGTTAAGATGAGGAAATGACGCTTGAGTCCCAAAGGTTCATTTTATTTAAGTAAAGTTCTAACAAATTTTACAATGTAAACTAAGTCTCTTAAATCTTTAACTAGTATTTTCATACAATATAATTTATTTCCAATTTTAAAATAAGAAAAGCAAGTTGCAAAATCAAGATAGTAGAATTGTAAATTTGATAGACAAGATTCCAAATTTCTAAACGTATTCGAATAATGACATGATTCTTTTTAAAATTCAATTATTAAGATTTATGTTCCTCGTTAATTGAAAAAATTTTAAAATGAAAAAATGACACTTAAGTCCAAAGGTTCATTTTATTTAGGTAAAATTCCAACAAATTTTAACATGTAAAATAAGTTCCTTAGATCTTTAACTAGTATTTTCATACAATGCAATTTATTCTTAATTTTAAAATGGAGAAAGCGAGTTGTAAATTCAAGATAGTGAAATTGTAAATTTCACAGACAAAATTACAAATTTCTAAAAGCATTAAAGCAGTGACATGATTCTTTTCAAATTCAATTATTAAGATTAAGGTTCCTTGTTAAAATTTAAAAAATAAGCTATAAATTTAACAAAAGCAAATTGTAAATCTAGAAGACAAATTTGAAAAATATCAAAATATCAAATTGAAGAGACAAATTTGCAATTTTGTCATTTTTAATCTGCTACTTTCCTAATTCTAATATAGAATAAAAATCATAATGATCAAATTAAAAAAGTAACACATCATTATTTGAACACTTCTAAAAATTCACAACTCTGTCTTTCAAATTTGTAATTTTATATTGTTAAATTTACAACTTATTTTTTTATTTTTAAATTGAGGAAAAAATTGTATTTTATAAAAATACTAATTAAGGTCTGAGAGGCTTTACTTGAATAAAATCATCATTTGAAATTTAAGGTTCACTCCCTCATTTAAAATACACTTGGGAAGGCTAACACGAATGTGAAGGGAAAGAAAACGGACTTTGTTTGGCCCGAATTTTTTTTTTGTGTGATAATAAAGTATGTTTATTTTACTCACGAATAAAAACAGAGGATGTGCTCAAAGCCTCCGACAAGCCGGAAGATTTTATAATCATTATTTTTATACTTTTTTTGATTAAAAATATAAATATTTTTTGAGGAGTTAGATGTTTAAAAATATAAGTCTTTTGAGATGTAATAATTAATTTTTTTCAAAAGTGCCCCTATTAATGAATAACTTTATATTTATTGTAGGATATTTAATAGGGGTAAATATGAAAAGATAGGATTAGTTTAAAAAGTATATAATTATTTTATTGAAATGTAAGATTCGATTAAAAATAAATATTTTATATTTTTAAATGAAAAGAGTATATTGTAAAGGGTGTCGAGTGACCGTTGCAGGTCTAAAATGCTCAATGCTCACTCAATTTTTTTAAAAAATTATTATAAAAAGGAAATTTATGATAATATATTTTGAAATAAAATTAAAATATGTTTTATTATAATTTTTGAGTATCATACTCTCTCCTTTAAAAAATATAAAGTATTTTTAACCGAATCTCACCCCCAATAAAATAGTTACTTACTTTCAAACTAATTCTGTATTTTCATATTTACCCTTATTAAATACCTTACAATAAATATAAAGTCATTTATTAATAGAGGTACTTTTAAAAAAATAATAATTACACATCAAAAGATTAAAAATCCCTTATATTTTTAAACATTTAACTCCTCAAAAAATGCCTTATATTTTTTAATGGAGGGAGCAACTTTTTTAAAAAAATTTTTTTTAATAAGATATTTTTATAAGCAGCGTATTAATGTTTTTTATTACTATATATGTTGGTTTAATAGTCCATCGGAGCAATGTTGTTACAAGACGCATTTGGTATATTAACAAATATTACTTATTTCTATGTTCCGGCCACTAAAATCATCCTCGATGCACAGAAAATAAAAAATATGGTTATTTATTTATTTTTATTTTTCAAAGTATCCTTACAGCTAATAGTTTTGACACTAATTCTTTAAAAAATTTAAGGGTCATTTAAAGATTTATCATCTTTCAAATGATAGGCTCCATATATATGCCCAGTAATCAAAATTTAAAATGACAGGTTATATCTATAAATTTATAATTATTTAAACAATTCTATTTGATGCCTTCTAAATACTATTTTTTATATTATAATTATTAACTTTAATATTTATTTAATGTTTATCTTCAATTGAATATGGCATCATATGTTTGCTCGAAAAAAATATCTGCCATCGCCGGGAGTCAACGACTAGAAATAAGCACTATCTTTGGGTGTGGGAAAAGAAAAAAAAAACGATCTGTCCCATCTTTCACCTTCCAAACAATTTGGCACAGTTTTCCTTTTGTTTTTCTTTGGCCAAAGTTTGGCACAATTTCAATTGTTTAAAAAAAAATTGATAAGAAAGCTATTTTCGCGAGATATTGAAAAAAGAGAGTATCTATTCCCTTTTTTAATTATCAGATACATCCAGAGTCAAATGTAACATTCACATATGCATTTTTATTTTTATTTTTATTTTAAAAAATTGAATTTCACTGAATAAAATAATATTAAAATAAAACGACTTAATCTATTTTTTATTTTGCAAAAAAAAAATAGAAACTTTCTATTATAACAATAATTGTTAAAAAAAAAACCCTACATAAGGTTCCATGGTCTAGTGGTCAGGACATTGGACTCTGAATCCAGTAACCCGAGTTCAAATCTCGGTGGAACCTGTATATCATCCATTTTTTATTTTTAATTTGTTGTGTTGCACAGTGTACTTAAAGTAACACATCACCCTACACACAATTATTCCTATTGCCGTTCTCAACTCAACGGACACAAATCTTTTTTGTTTTCTGGGGGAAGAAATTACTTGAAACCTTTCAATTCCATAGCATCAGGGTTGATGGATTCAGCAAAGAAAACTGGGAAAAAATCGACCCAGCCAGACACAATGCTCAGTTCAAGACCCAACGGCTCAAGCAATAGTAACAGTAGGGAAAAGGGAGAGAATAATCACGGCACACATAATCCTCACATATGAAGAGTTGCGTCTATGATTCAGAAGCATTTCCATAGTTTTTTGGCATCTTCCACCAAACATACATCCTAAAAAGATATCGGTTCTTAGCAATCTTCATGCTGACTCTGAAGGCTTAAAGATTCAAACATGGAGTTGTTGAAGCGGGGATTTTCATAGAAGAATCCCCAAAATAAACAACCAGCAGCCCACAGGAGTTTTTCGCTTCTCGGGGCTCATGCCCAAATGAACGTAAGATCAGTCTACCCAAAGGTTGTTTCTAAATATGAACACGCACAACATCGCGATATAGCAGCATTGTTAAATCCATATATGAAGCTACAGCACACCAAATTCTTTCTTAGCTAAAATCAGGATGAACTAAGCACAGAGCAATATTGCACAAAAATTTACTATTTGCCTTTGTCTTCTTCCTTCATCTTCTTCTCCCACCTGCGCTTCTTGTAATCCAGCAACATCTCTGGCATCTTCTCCATCAATCTTGCAGTGTTTTCCCTTTTTTCGGCAGCAATCCTGTCGCATTTATGCCCTTTCCTTCTGGTTTTCATCTCCTTCCTTTCTGGATCATAAGGCCAATCTTTGCCAGCAAGAAGCACTTCCTTGCGAAGCCTAGCTCTACGCCGAGCACTAATACCAAGGGGCTTCCAAGCTCCCAGCTCCCAATATCCCCAAACACCCTTGGTAAGTTCATCCTTATACTGTGCCAACTTCTCACGCCATGGATACTGATATTCTCCTACAGCCTTCGCCACTGAACTAGCAGCTTTGCCTGCCATAATCCTTTTCTTCTTTCTTTACCTTTTTGGTTGAACTACCATTTACTTGCTTCTCTGTCAGGCAAAATACCGAAGATGAAAATGCAAAATTTATTAGCAAATAGACAATAGGCTCTAAGCTATTAGGCTAGGTTTCTCCAACAGATTTTGACTGTGACTGTTGTCTGTAACCATGTTAATCACATCATACACAACTGATCTGATTAGTTGAATAACTATCTTCACAATTTGTTTTGAATCAGAATAAGCCAAAATACAAATTAAAATAAGGATCAAATTGTAGTTGAAGTGATTGAGGGAAAAATGAAGGGCAGCATAATTGCTTCTTGATGTGGTTGCCTGGCAAAAAGCTATACGATGTGATTTTAAGATGCACAAGAGCCCAATCAAGGTGTTTAGCAATAATATATCTTTTTCTTCACAAAGTCACCCAAAAATAGGACACTCAGACTTTTACAATCTCATTTCTGGCAAAATAAAACACCCGATTCTAATAGAACTATAGAAGCATTCAACTGAGAAGGTCACTACAAAAGCATACTTACCATTCAGCAATTTTTTTTCATCAAGGTGCCTAACTTCCACACCGAGATCACAGGGACCTCATATTTAACATATTGATTAAAAACAATACATGCGGAGAAAAATATACCAAAGAAAAAAAAAACAAAACAAAGAGAGGAACTATAAATGAAGAAAGAAGAAAGCAAAACTAACCAGAGACCATAGGCGGACCTACACTACACTCAGCGGGGGCATCTGCCTCCACTGAAATCTTTGAAATATACATAGCTGATATAATACCCTTTTAATTTTTTGTTCCAGATACTTTGACACAACTCGAGAGTCATTTACAAGACCATACATCACAAATACCTTGAGAATTTTCAAAAACTGATGATAATATATAAAGATTAATAAACAGAATGCCAATACACACAAATCCAACATTACAAAACAACGCAATCCAAATCATACAAGTCGCTAGTAATCAAAATGAGGAGGGAAGAAGTATAATAGCCAATTACACACCATTCAAGCAAAAACCAGCACAAAAAAACACAATCTGTAAATATTCCCAAATTCAAAAGCGTCAACATTCAAACGATTACACGACCAGATTCAAAGCCAAATTAAAATGAAAAATTTAAAACAAAGCAAGAACAGCCACGCGGGGAACAAATTCAAAACTAGATTCAAAGCCATATTGAACAAATCAGTCTCACCGAATTTTGGGGGTAGAAAAAGCAGCAGGGTTCGAATCTTCTTCACTGCTTGACCAAGAACAAACACACAGGGCTCACAACGCTGGATGGCGTCCGACGGAATATGGAAGACTTGTTCGCCGACGAAGAGAAATGAATCCGCCACTCACTCCCAACTCCCGAGAATATGTTTTATCAGGGTTATAATTTTACGAAAAATTTAGTATTGGTCGAAAATTAATTACTCAGTAACAAAATAAACTACCCCCAATAACAGTTTGTTTTCATTAATTCATAATTATGATTTTTGTGGTTTTCTATTCTGGGCCATAATTTGGTTTTCAATATTATACAATTATACAACTGATCCAAAAATTAAAATAAATAAACAAACTGAATGCTTTTGCTTTATTTTAGAAACCGTTAAAAGGCAAAAATATCTTCTTCTTCTTTTTTTTAATCCCTCCTCCCCTTTCACTTTCTCATTTGGTTTTGGTACTTATTGCCTGATGATTATTTGGTCTAAATTTATAGTATATTTTAATTTTATATATTAATTTTATGTTTATTATAAAAAATTATAAAAATTTAATAAAGCTGCTTAATTATCCATATGAACAACGTAGATTTATTTTGAATGATTTAATTTAATATTTATTTTTTTATAATTTTTATAAATTAAATTTTATAATTATCCATATAATTTTTTATAATTTTAAATTTAATATTACATTTTTATAATTTTTTATACTAGTAAATATAATATTAAAAATAAAGATAAAAATAATCTTCAGTATTTAAAAAAATTAAGAAAAAGTTGTAATTTAAAATTTTTAAATTTAAATTGTTCAAAGTAGATCTAAATAATTAATTTATGAAAAATTAAAAAAATAATATTGAATTAGAGTATTTAAATTAAATCTACATTATTTTTATTTCATGGTAGTTTTATTAAAATTTTGTAATTTTTTAAATAAATATAAAATAAATCCGGTAAATTTGGACCATCTTGGTGACCAACTGAAACCGAAAGCGGTGCGCTTCTCCAGCCCTGAGGCAGCTTGCACTTCCACCACCTGGCAAAAGTGATCTCCTCCGACAACACATCCTTCACAACCTCATCACTTCCACCCCACGTGATGAGTTCATGCACCTTCCAGCTTCTCAACCCTCTTCTTGAATTCTCCATCAAACACTCCCTTGTTCGTCTTGCTTGCCAGCTCCTCCGTCTCAGCCCAGAAGCACGACTCCGAGCTAGCCCCTGTCTCCATTCTCATCGCATGCTCAAGCCATCTCTGTGTATTCCTGTATCGTTTTGGCCTCCTGTCCATGTACGGTCCTATGTCTTCATTCTCCAAGTGTCTGTAGTGGTTTGCTATGTCCAGTGGCTCCACCCAATCACCGGAACTGAGTTTCCATCTCTACTCACACTGCTTTGCCTTCGAAATCATCTGGCATTTTGTACCTTTTCAGCATTTTGATGATCTTGTCTCACATGCCTGCCAGCAATAGCCTCTTTTGAAGTCTTCCTCGTCTTTTTGAAGCTTGAACGCGTCGTAGTATCCCACTCCTTGGATTCTGCTTACTTCTTTGTAATCTTCTGGCTCCCTCATTGTTGCTTGAGCCTTCACTTTGTCTATCTTTTCCTCGTTTCTGTACTTTTGTTTCTCCAGCTCACCGCAGTTCTTAGACACAGTCTCGCTCTTGTTCCCTGAAAGCTGAAATCCCACGCATGTCATGAGTTCTACTGTTAAATTTTCATGCAGAAACAAGACTATGACCGAGAAATCTGACAGTATGTATTATCAACGGCGATCACCGTTGCCCCGTCGTCCTCTGCTGCAGCGGCATGGGCTTCTCCTGACTTCGAAGCTGTTTGCGAGTGATCCATCGCCGGCACCAACAGTTGCACCGAGCCTGCCCATGGTGGGTGCGGATAGGGGTATACATGCAGCGTTCATGGACCGTGCTGTCCCTGGACCTGTGAGTTGGGGAGGTTGAGAGACGTGACGTCTCCGAGAGAGGATCGCAATTGACGCCGGTCCTGAGTTAGAGAGAGTGCAGGAAGAGGAGAAAGAAGAAGATGGAGACGATTGGCCACAGATTCGTTTCTTTTTTAAAAAATGCCAGTTGTAAGCAAACGGTTAGGCTCTAGGGTAAAATTGCTCTCCCTTTTGTAAATTTCAAGATAAATTTGCTCCAAAAAAATAGTTTTAGATGCCGAATACTTCTTTAAAAAAATTTTCAGGGCATTTTTACCCTCTGAACCTTCTAGGAATAATAAAATGGTTCATCCCTTCGATTCATCTATCAAGTTTAAATTGTACAAATCAAATCCATAAAATTTAATAAACGTACCTTATTAGTCTTTACAAGGGGAAATAACATTATAAAGATTAATTGGATATGATTATAAAATTTTAGAAATTTGATGGATAAGGATTAAATTTTATAGACTAGAACAATAATTAAGACAAGAGATAATGCATCTTTTAATTCCTTAAATTTGTTTTAGTTTTCTGTTTGGTCTCTCAAGTTTGTTCTAGTCTTTTAAAATTGGGTAAGTTGGATTTTAAAAAATTAATAATTTTTTTATGTATGAATAAGTGATGTTTGAATATTTACAATTGAACATTCTGACACTAACAATGTGTTCATGACTAACAAAAATAGGTGAAAATGTTTGAAAAATAAATTTATAACATATATATTATTTAATATAATATTGATAATTTATTGACATTGAAAGAACAAGCTGTAAAAAATAGAATAAATTAAGTTTTAAAAAATTGATAATTTTTTTTTGTATGAACAAGTAATGTTTGAACATTTATAAGTGAATGTTTTGATATTAATAACAAAATGTCTATGATTATCAAAAGCTCGTAAAAATGCGTGAAAAATAAATTTATAATGTATATATTTTTTATTTAGTATAATATTGATAACTTATTAACATTGAAGAAATAAGTTGTAAAAAAAAAAGAATAAATTGAGTTTTAAAAAATTAATAATTTTTTTTGTACACAAACAAATTATATTTAAACATTTATAAGTGATTGTTCATATATACACAACAAGACATTTAAAATATGCCATAATAGATAAAATACTAGGAAATCAAAGTTACACAATATATATATATATATATATATAATTTTGCATTATATGTATTAAAGTATTTGTTAGCTTTATGATTTTTTTTGTTTTAAGAAGCCAAGGGTCAATGTTCAAATTCACCCTTGAACTTTTGGCACATTTAATTAATGGTTAACAACCCCGTCGGTTGTTGGTGACAAGACTTTTTCTTAGAAAATAGAAAGGCAATGACATTTTAATAATTGAATAAAAAAATAATCATAATTGAGGTCTTTGGGTCTATAGAAGTGTTTCATAATTTTTTGAACCTTACATGTGATTAATTTATTTATGAAAGTCCTAGTTGAGATTCTCTTTATTTTCTACTCCCATCGCTAAAAAATATAAAATATTTTTTAAAATATTGAATATTAACAAATGTAAAAAAATTTTAATCTTTTAAAATGTAGTCATTATTTTTTTTTCAAAAGTGTTCTTATTGAATAAATCACTTTATATTTATTCTAGACCGAAACACCCAATTAAGTAAGAATAAATATAAAAAGACATGGTTAGTTTTAAGATAAAGAACTACTTTATTGAGATAAAATTTGATTAAAAATATTTTATATTTTTTAATGAAGGGAGTACATTTTTTCCTCTTTTGCAAAATTAAAGTAATAAAGATGTTTTGGTTTTTTAGAATAACTTTTATTTTTTTATTTTCAATTTTTTTAAGGGTAAATGGGCAAAAATACCTGCAAAGTGATCAGTTATGAGCATTTAGTATCCTAAAATGAGAAAAAGGATAAAAATACCCATAACGCTACATGAATGGGTGCAAAAATAACCAGACCATTAACTTTGCCCTAACGCCGTTAAATGCTAACTATGCATGCCACGTGTTAATCTTTATTAATGTGAATTAATAAAGGGGCAATTATACCTACGAAATCATCACCCAAGAGTAAAAATATCCATGAAGTCATAGGTTAGGAGAAAAAATACTCATAACATTATCAGAATTGGTGCAAAAGTAACTAATTCATCCAATCCCTTAAATATTAACCGTTTAACTGATATATAAGAAGAAGTTGACTATTTTTTCACTGTTGTAGATAAAAATATTCCCAGAAGAATTTTTACGAATGTTAATCAATCATCAATGAGTACCTATAATATTACTTTAATAAGTGTAATAATGATCAATCCATCAAACTCAATACCACATGGCTTTTTTTTATCATCACGTATTTTGCCCCCTTCCTTTCTCTTGCTTCACTCATTTTTCTTGGCTGCAAAACCTAAGATTTAATATAGTGAGATAGGTTGTACAAAATTAAAAATTGAGACTAAATACATCTAGCTTAATAACAATATCATAACTTTAAGCAATTGCATTCATGATAAGTTTAAAAATTTTAAATAATTTTCACCACTGCTACAAAGAAACAAGCGATTTAATTTGATATTCAATCAAAATGACATCTTCTCATATAATATTCATACAATGATCGATTAATCTTCAGAAAATTTCATCTAGAAATATTTTTTGTATATATCAGTGAAAAAAATAGTCAACTTTTGCTTAGATGTCAGCTAAACAGTCAACATTTAAATGATTAGATGGATTAATTACTTTTGCACTAACTCTGATAATATTATGGGTATTTTTGCTCTTAGTTTATGACTTCATGAGTATTTTTGTTCCTAGACGATAACTTCGTGAATATTTTTGCTCCTTTATTAATCTATGTTAGCAAAGACTGACATGTGGTACGCACAGTTAGCATTTAATGGTCAAGTTACTTTTATACTTATTCATATAATATTATGAGTATTTTTATTTTTTTACTCATTTTAGGATACTGAATGTTCATGACCGATCACTTTGTGAGTATTTTACTTTTTTATCCTTTTTTGAAACAAGTAATCAAACATGCTCTCAATTTTTAATCCTTCCAAAATAAAACCTGACCCAGATTTTACTTTCCAAGTTGAGTCTTTTTTTTTTTTTCCCGGAGATTACTGGGCAAGCTGGAAGATTGATTTATCGTACGGCTTAGCACCAAACATCAAACCAATTCACCACAACCTGTTCGAATGCTGATGGCCATTTGCATCACCAAGATTTGTCTCGGAATTTTTTTTCCCAAGCCAGAAACTGATCGGGGACCAAATAATCAAAAAAGAAAACTAAAGCCAATTTTTATGTTCCGAGTTTTCTACTAGGAAAATGACAATAAACCTCTCAAATTATATAAATAACAACCTAATTTTTCAAAATATCATAATTTTATTAAAAATTTTAAAAATTTATTTTTCAATAAATTTCAAAGTAAAAAAAAACCGTTTACTCTTATTAAGAATAACAAGCTCAAATCACAACTTTACTTAAAAAATAAACTTTTGTGGATTACAAGAATTAAACAAGAAGTCATAATTTATCAAGTGTAATTTTTGTTTCAAAATAGTAAGCTCCAATCATAACTTTTGTTTAAGAAATAACAATTTTTATTTTACGAATCGCAAGAGTTGAACAAAAAATAATAATTTATTAAATGTAATTTCTGTTATTGAAAAATAAGTTTTTAAAATAACAAGCTCAAATTACAACTTTTATTTAAAGAATAATAATTTTTATATAAAGAATCGCAAGAATTGAATAAGAAATCACAACTCATTGATAAAGGTATAATGATCTTTTTAATTTAAAATTTATTAACATAAAAGTTTTTGAAGATTTTGATAGAATTATGACATTTTAAAAAGTTAAATTATTATTTATTATCATTTTCCCTCTCCACTGTCAAATGCTCTCATAAAAGCCATAATCAATGGTATAATTTTTTGGATTAGCTTTAATGTTTTCTTTTCTATTTTTTTTAAAACCAAATATGAGATTTTACATTCTTATTGAATTATATCTTTATAATTTCCTTTAATTTTAAATTAGATCTTTATAATTCATTTTGCTTTAATTGATTCCTTATAATTTAACTCATTAAATTTATTAATATCTGAAAATTAAAATCCTTGAATTTTCTTCCAAAAATACAAAATTAAAAAAAATACAACTTTAGAATTAATTATATTTTTTTTATAATTTAAAATTTATATAATTAGATGGTCTTCTAAATAACTTTTACAAATATAGAATTTTTTTCAAAAAATTTAATAAAAGTGTAAACAGTGTATTAAATAAATTTTCGTCTTTCAATTTTTTATAAACTTCAAAAATATTTTTATTTTGGAAGTCTTAATAATTCATTATTAATTTTAACCCTTAGGGATTAACATATCTAATGAATCAAATCATAAGGGTTCAATTAAAATAAAATAAATTATAAAAATTTAATTTAAAACTGAGGAAAGTTATAAGGACTTGCAAATTAATTTTCCGTAATTATATACACAACTGTAGTTTAACACTTTAACTTTAATGTAACCTAGAAAGGGTTTTCCATCAAAAGCAAACGTTAAAACATATAAGATTATTTCATAACAAGCACACAGAAAAAAGCTTGATTAAAGAGATTTACAATATTCACAGCCTCCTCAGTTCAGAAGAGGAGGGAAGGCTAAATGCTATAAACATAAAGATAAAGAAATGTTTCTACTAGCCGGTAGGTACTGCTGCTTTCCCACAGCTGAACCAGAGGCCAATGAGTTAACCTAGTTCTGTTTCTTCAAGCAGAACCCTTTAATTTATCTAAGGCCTGACTGACACAAAGGATGCAACCTTTACCATCAAACATTTATCTTCCCAATTTAAAATTTAAGACTGTCTTTCTTCCAGAGCTAGATGACAGCATGGGACCGACCTATAAGCTCAATAACTAAACGAAGCTGCTACAGGCTCCCCTTCTTCGTTGCCTGATGGCAGGCCTAATTTCATCATTTAGGCATCAATCTGTCAGGAGCACTCTGAACCTGATAGCCAATTAGATTATAAATTAATTAGAAAAGTCAAACTGCCTCGTATAATTGCATAATAGATTTTAAAGTCTAATAGAAAATTTCCATCTTTTAACAGGCTTCAGTGAATCAACTATTATGGCAGCAAGAAGATGATCTACTGTAAACATGAGGTGCTTTAGACTTGCTAGCTACTATTCAGTTTCCACATGATATTGGGTTTGTTCATTAAAGCGACAGAAATGCATTCGTTTATTGATTATTCAGTTTCCATAAAAGAATCTGATCAGACGAATATTTTCATAAACAGCCAGCCAGCCATTGATTTTAAGACTTAGTTTAAGACATGAGGTGATTACCTGAGTTGCATATGATGAACTTTCTGCCAAAAACTTGAGAAATTCATTCTTCTTTTTATTGAAATTGATCTTTGCAATGTCCAACAAAGTTTGTTCCCTTCTTATATCCTCAAGAATCATTTCCTTCCTCCTTTTCCTATTATTCAGTTGGCTCTCAGTTTCATTGTAGCTATCAGGTACAAATTTTCCTGGTCTGGGGAATCTCACATCCACATTTTCCCTGATAAAAAATAACCCGAAACCAATATATATAATTAAAAGAAGGAAACGACCCAAAAGGAAATTAAACTATGACAGCTAAGAACAGGTAACTAGTTTCCATATATCAACAAAACCCTTGTAGATTCGCATATCCAATGATTTCATTCTTCCAGAAACAAAATAAACCTAGCATACCAATGCCCCTAAAACCAAGCCTATTCTCAAAAAACAAAAGAAATTTCTTAACGGGTTTTAGGAACAGAAAAGGTCAACCAATAAAGACAGGAAATAGAATTAAAGTAAGAACCTATGAGACCTCAAATTATCAAGTTCCAATGATTATCATTGAAGTGCTATCTTGCATGACAACAGCACAAGAAAAGAAAAGTAATATTCATTACTCCAGGAGAGAGTATTTAATGTTCAAGGATTGTGTACAACACACAATGCCCCACCTAGTGGGATAAAGGCTTGTTGTTGTTGTTGTTGTTGTTGATTGTGTACACACACACACACACACACACACACACAATAAAAAAAGAAGATGACGGCAACACACCTTACCTCACTAAATGGTGCTGGCAATACAATAAAAAAAGAAAAAGAAGAAATTATAAAATTTTAAAAATTAAAAGAAGGGGGGAAATTCCTGTTAATCAACCTTGGATGATAGATATTCAAATTTTCACCGCCTTGCCTAGGTGCTTGGCTCAGATTTTTCAAGGTGCTAAAACTACAGACGTTAAGTGAAAACACAATTTGCTTCTCTTTATTTCTATCATTTTTGCAAGATACCTTCTCTCCCTATATGAACTCGTCTTTCCCTCTATAATGGCATTCAATTTTCAGAAAATGGAAACGAACAACCTGGCTAAGACAACTATCCCTATTCCTAGGATAGCAAATTATTATGTTTCAACCAGTCTCAAAATTTTAAGACGATAATACTAGGGAATGAAACATAATGTATAACTACATTGATTTGACAGGAATCCTCTTACCCATTGCCCAAGAAGAATACGCCGCTACTTCTAATGATTCCTCCATCTAAAGAAAGAGCTCCGTCACTTATGCAAGGAAGTGCTTGCATCATTTCTGCTCTTGTCTTGTATATTTGGAGACGGGAAAAGAGATTATAAAACAAAGTCTCTCTGAGGCCATATCCACTGGGAGTAACACAAAATAAATTCGAGCCATCTATGTTAATCATGTTCACAGCAAAGCCAAGAAATCCCTCTGGACACTCCCCATTGGGTAATCTTGGGCTTAAAATGTCCAACTTCCTCTGTGGATCATCAAGCACAAATTTACCAGCATAAGGCCTACAGAAAGGATAGGGGAAACAAAATCAAAACAAACAGCATTTGCAAAATTAATATATCCTACATTTCCAGCAATAATGAAAGGCTGATGCAATCCGACCTCAGAGATTCAAGACATATAACTAAAAATCGACCAGCCAAGGACCTTCCAAGAGAGGCACCTAGCCCATGAACACCAAAACTCTTGCTTATGTTGCCTTCATCATCATACATTTCAAGAGCCCTGACACATTCATAAGTCTTACAAACAATAGCCAGCATAGTTTCAACTCCTAGATACTCAGATAGAAGCCTGCATTTCAAATAAGTACAGTTAAACGCATAAATGCATGCTTAAAATTTTATGCATGCTCATTGGTATTAGAATTAGCAATACAGCAAAATATCCTATATTTCATAGCAGTTGAATATGAAACCAATGAGCCCAAAGGAAGGAGAAGCGATTTTCTTCTAAAAAAGAAATTACCTCAGAATGCAAACAAAACATACCTGCTAAGATTATCATCATCAACTTTGCCCAGTGTAGCAACAACACCCACAACATCCTTCATTGGCATAAGATGAGAAGCCTGAGTTCCTTGATAACTCTTGAGCTGGCAGAACATACCAGCAGCAGATTCTTTGTGCTGCAGTATTTGTTCAATAATCTCATTCTCATTTCCCGGGGAGCATCTGTCCCCATCACCAATCTTGGGTGTGCTTACAGGACATAGATTCCCAATAATAACTACGAATAGGAATAAAAAATCCAAATGAAACTTGCTCCTCATTAACACAAAATTAATATGAAAAAGGGAATGAAGAGCATTGTCAGTGGAAAGAAATGAAGTTTAACACTTTGGAAGGTTATGGCATTAGTATCAACAATGAGCCATGACCATCATCACTAAAACCTTGTTTTCTTTAACTAATTGGTAAAAATAGTTCTACATTTGGGATTCTCTTAGGGTGTGTTTGGTTGGAGGGGAGGGGAGTCCTAGACTCCCCTCCTCTCCCCTCACCTCACCTCCCCTCTCCTCCCCTCCCCTTTCCTCCCCTTGAACCAAACAGACCCTTAGTGGCAACAACAACACAGCCAATATTTTATCAAGTTATTATTGGAAAATATAAAAACAACTAGCAACGAACAGTTTGAAGCTTACAATGATTAAATTACGCACCTCACAGAACAGGGTCACTTGTATGCCCATGACTAGGAATCCGTTTGCCAGCCAAAGATAGAAAAATGCCTTAAAATGTATGAACAAATTTACCATGCAAATTTCATTAAAAAAAAAAAAATTAAAAATACCTTGCAAATCAAGAATGGAATCATCTACTTTGTTTTTTTCTTCCCTCAGAAAATTTAGGCTGTCCTCATGCTTCTTGATTTTCATCCCCAACATTTGCAGATCACCTTGAAGTTTCTACAGGCACTTGTAATTATGGGATAAGTTTGTGATATGTATACCACTAAATCCATATCAGGAAACATAATTAAAGGGTATATCTAGGATCAGGATTCCATGAAATTCCATAGCTCAAATTTCTAATCATCCCAGTTATTCACTCCCATAGATTGAATCTATGGCTTTCATCATACAACAGAGGGAAAGTGAAGGACCAGAGGTGATAGAGTCCATATGAAAGAGTGAAATTCAATTGAAATGCTGACGTGGCTTTTATTTAACAGTGGATATTCAACCTACGGCAATATACAGCTGAGATGGTGAGAGTGAGAAATTTACAGCATCAATTTCTGAAGGAATTTCAAAGGATCCGAATCTGTATATATCCAAAAGAATATATGATAAAGTAATTTGATTAACCAACAACCGGTGAAAAACTATCATCCTTTTCTACTGAAAGCAATAAAAAATGATATGACAACATTAGACATCCACAACCTGAGAATGCTGGATGATGGACTCTGCCTGTGAAAAACCTCCATTTTGCACATCATTGTTTACATCTATAGAGGTTTCATTCAAGTCAACTTTCACCAATGCTTTGGAATTCTGGACGGCCAGAAGCTGCATAAGTAGATGTTAATTGCTTGTATAAATTCAGATGATGTTTGCAATGGGGAAAATTATTGTTTGAACTCATAAACAGCCTAACTCCTAAAATCTCAAGCACAAGCTAAACATTTTAATAAAGTGATACCATAAAGGATTGGATAACGTGTGATAGACACCCTTTTCCTTTATTTTATTTAATGTATAGAAGAATAGTGCAACGGAAATAATGTTCTCTCGAAGGATTGGCACCGATGAATTTTAGGAACCTGGAAGAAAACTATCCCGATATTGATGGGGTAATGCATGTCAATATATTTTAAAAAAAAAAAAAATTAACTCCCTGGCATCCAAGAAAAGCAGATAATGTTGATTATGACAAACCAAATTGAGCTTCAAAACAATGGTAAAAAGCAAATGAATTTGCCGTCAGCAGTGCACTTTTTCTGGAGCGTGTGGCATGGGTGAGAGAAAAAGAGAGAGATCAATTCAATAGTCAATGAATATAAGTTACCCGTTTGGACAGAGTTTTATGTGATTATATGCTGATGAGGAAAGATAATAATGTTTCACTCAAAAAGAAGAAGAAGAAGAAGATAATGTCGTCCAACATGTTGCAACCATTAGCTACAATGACCATAATAAAATGGAACCTTAAAATCAACATTTAATTTCTGTCACGGTATAGGTTTGGGGTTCCACTGTTCAAACCAATAACTGAAACTGTTCAAGTCCCGCAATTCAAACCACCGACTGATACCAGATTCATTGGCATTACTGACAATAATCATGCCGCAGCCACCCAATGAATATCGAATGCAAAACTTCCCATGCAACAGGTAGTTTTGGAGAAACAGTACAAGCGGTTGGGCGACTCACCATTTTCCTTGGATTCAGTCTACCAAGGAAAAGGTTTCCGTAACTCACATTTATCTGATGAAATATCCCCAAATCGTAATGATGACAAAACCAGGATTATTCAATGTGCAATTAAAACTTCTATCATAAAACTTTCTCAATAGCATCTCCCAGACCATTCCAGTGTATGTTGATACCGGTAGTTGTCAGTTAAACATACTTTATTTTCTACTTTTTGTTATGGCACAATCAAGAATAGCCCCAAAATTGAGGAGTAAGAAAATATAAAAACCGCCATTGCTGAACAAAATTGTTTCTTTGATGATTTTCCGAGCATTCCAAATGATAAAAATGGTCCAAAAAAACATGACTTCTCTTTGCGGGACCCCACCAAGTCAGTTTTAAAAAAAAAAAAAAAACAGAGAAAACTACACGAATCACTCAATACAGGATACGATTGGCATCTGAATCTGGTGCACCGATTGACCCGTTCACGGATTGATAATCTCTGAAGATTAAAAACAGACATGCATTGCAAGCCCTAAGTTTCGCCTGGTTTGGGAGAAATTCGGGGGAAAGAAAGGGGAAGAGAAGTGAACAGTAATAATTGGACACCAAGATGAAATTCGAAGCTGAAGTAGAGTGGTGGTAGCTAAATAACAGATGGAGATGAAATTGGAAAATGACGAAGAGAGATAGAGAGAAATGCACCTTGTGGGAGGGCTGATACATGACTGAAGACTGGAATATGCGGACTGGGTCTGGGTGTGCTCGTTCTTTGCGGTATGCAGCTCTAAACTTCCAAGTACGAAGAGATGGGTTTCTCTCCGTTACTTCGGTTTCTCTCCTTTATTTTCTTTCTCTTATTTTTTTTTTACTGTAAATCTAAACTGTTTGAATTAATTGTTTTAAAAAAAGTTATTAAATTTAAGTTATCAAACGTAATTTAACAATTCAAATTTACAGTGAACTCTCCTTTGTTCTCTCCATCGGTCAGCGATCGTCCCTCGCGCCTATAAACGCAAAGCGTCTCTCGCCTTCTCAGCACGCCCTTATAACGTACTGTCAACCCTAAGGGGAGCCGCGAAAAAAACTGTTAAATTAAATGCTGTCATAAATTCATAATTCAACGAATAAATATTTGATTTAGTATATAATACTCACCCCGTCATTTTATATAAGAATCTTACAAAATTTAGGGAGATATTAATAATGTGTGATTTTCACAAATATTTTTGATAAATTCAACTCCCTACTATCTCTCATTAATCAAAATGAAGATTGATAGGGTGTTCCTATAAAAAAAAAAACAGTTACCTTTTTTTTTTTGGCCAACAGAGGATTGCCTTTTTTAAATGCATTTGGAAATGTTACAATTATTATTTGCAAAATAAAATTTTCAAGTAATTTTAACTGCATCCATTAATTTACGTGATTCAGTTAAAAAGTTCTTATAAAAAAGTATATTTTATTTATTTAAAAATGTAAGACATTTTTGAGGAGTTAAATGTTCAAAAATGAAAGGTATTTTTAATCTTTCGAGGTTTAATCATTACCCTTTTTTTAAAAGTGCTCCTATTAATAATGACTTTATATTTATTGTAGAGTGTTTAATAGAGGTAAATATGAAAAAATAGGATTAGTTTGAAAGTATGTAATTACTTTATTGAAGATAAAATTTGATTAAAAATGTCTCACATTTCTAAATGGAGGGAGTATTATATTATTTATGAATAAGTAAAACATGGTTATGTTATTAAAAAATTAATGACTCATAAATATTTACATTATTATTTATTAATATCGATTTTTTTGGTGAGATATAAAATTATTATACTTATAAAACATTTTAGTGTTTTTTGTAATTTTTTTTGCTGACATGACTATTATGGTCCTAGGAAGAAACAAAGAAATTAAAGATAGTTAAAAAAAAAAAAACCCTTCTTTATTTACCAGCTCAAATGTGATATAGTGCCAGTGTGTTGCAATTTTTTAATTGAATAGATTATAATTGTATTTGTTTTCCATAATTAGAGGAAAGAGAAAAGAAAAGGATAAACAGATGGGTCAAACATTAAAAAATATGAAGCATTTTTTTAAGTTAAATGTTGAAAATTATAAGATATTTTTAATTTTTAAATGTGTAATTAATAAGTTTTTTAAATATTATTAATAAATAAATTAATTAATTATTCACTTTTAAGTAAGACCCCTATTAAATAAAAACAAACATAAAAAATGATATAAATTTAAAAAAAAATAATTAATTTATTAAAGGTATGATCCAATTAAAAATAATTTATATTTTTTAAGGAAAGAAATATGTTCATATAATTATAAATATTCCTTCTCTTTCTTTCTTTCCATTTCACTGTTTATTACAATCAATGAGAGGGATATCTTTGCGTGCGGTCCATTTGTCAATCGATTTAAATTTTGAGGTGAAAGATTGCAATTGTCAATTTGACAGCACTGATTATTATAAACTTGAGTTTTTTTTTTCCCAATGAAAACAATCTTCGTATTAAGAACAATAAACGAAGTCCCAAAATATTCACATTCTAAACTTGATCATTAGCTTGGTTTTTTAGGTGGAGCTTGATTATTAACTTTTGACAGTGAAAACAGCATATTCAATATGAAGAAAGTTACATGAACATGAATTCTTTTTCCTACTTATTTTAAATATCTTTTCTTCTGGTTACGAAATTATCATGATGATTTAGTGGTATCATTACACTCAACTGACTGACATCTTAACTTTAATCATCTTAATTTCATGATAGATGTTGTTTCTTTTAAAGATTTCATTGCTAGAAAATTTGATATAATGATCAATTTCATAAAATATAAAATGATTACATAGGAAATCTAAGTTAACTTAGAGTCAGTGAGGGCAGTTGAAAATGGAGTTTTTGGCCTCAAAGCTCAAGACTAGCAATGACAAATTTAAAATAGTGTAGAACATGAAGTGCAAATAAAATTATGCAAATTAAATGCTCAACATTTTACCCACAAGCGCTTGATTCAATTAGTAAGAATCATATTAGCTTCATCAGAAGTTTCAAATTCAAATCCTAAAAATATAATAACGTTTAGTGGTAGAGCACCTAAAATGATCCCGACTTGGCCCAATCCAAATAAGTATGAGCTAATAATTTTGGACACCAGATTATTTATTATATAAAAAGGGGAGAGAGAGAGAGAGAGAGAGAAAAGCTCCCATACTCTCTACTACCAAGTAGTCGGCAAGTTTGATAAGTTCTGAGCTACAGAATTTGACCCAAAAATGCTACTACATAAATTAATGCGTGCTCTATAGCAATAAATGTTCAAAACCCGCTATGCAAAAGCTATATAATGCATATTCAATATTCAGAGTGGCAGTCTTTTTTTTCCTTGTCAATCATATTCACAGGAGCTTATTCATGTAAAATTGAGCTGTCCGTTATACTGGGTTTATATTCCAACAATTGGTTTTCGATCATAGGCCCCGAGTCATCCATAATCTTCCCATATCGGCGTTGTCTTCTGCGGAACTTCTTCAGGTGCTTATCGTGCAATTCAATCACATTTCTTATATCATCCTCAAGGCCCGTTAACTTATCCCTCAGTTCCCCAATCTTAGCTATCATTTTTCTAGTCTCTGGAGTGGCAAGCACCGGACTCTCAAGAGGAAAGCATATTGAAGGATTCCTGCAGGAAAGAATGAGTAAAGTGAGTTATAGTTCACTATCATCCTTGTCATATCACAAACATCTGGAGAACTGAATACAGATGCTACTTGGAATTAGATTTGAATCATCATGTTAATGACAAATCTCCATCAATGTCAAATCCGAACACTTGTTCACTGTAAGTCAAGGGGCATTTTCCGTTTTCGCTCACACCTCAACAACACATCACCCACTGGAGAGTATTGAACACATAAATGACAAGAAATAGAAGCAGGATAAACACCTATGGACATAGTGAAGAACAGATTTAGAATCTGGCTTGAAAAGCGATAAGTTGCATTCAGTGCCTCATCAAATTAGAATGACAGATTAAGAAATGGACAAATAGATGGGATGACAATCTCAAGATCGCGCTTCCTTGATTCAGTCATTCCAATTTCGTTAACTCATTTAGTTTTCCTCCCTACAGAAATAAAAATATTTAGAAGCATGAAAAAAAGAAAAACACATGGTCACAAACACTAAATGTAGGCTCTGAACAAGATATACGGCATGAAATGCATGACAGCTGGATAATATACATACACACAACAGCCAGAGAGATATATACCCGTAACCAAGAGAGATTAGTCCACGTTCTCTTACAATGCCGCCATCTAGTGAAACAGCTCCATCCTCTATACAGGCACGAGCAGCCATCATATGCTCCCTTGTTTCATAAACTTGGAGCTTCCTGAATAGACTGAAAAGCACAGTCTCCCGGAGACCATGTCCCGTAGAAGTCCTTGTTTGCAAATGATGATCATCCAGCTCAATCATATTAACAGCATAACCCAAAAAACCTGCCGGCATACTGCCATTTGGCAAAGTAGGATATGGCAAGGTCAGCTTCCTCTGAGGGTCATGTCCTTGGCAACGCCCATTGTAAGGCCTGTCATGTACATATGCATGGGCATAACACTTTAAAATGCAGGAAAAAAAACATAGAAATTTGGCCCCAGCTCCCAGACTTGTGTGTTTCACGCTTTCATTGAAAAAGATAATCCATACAACAATTTTTTTTTAAAAATGCAAAGCTCACATTACCTTATATCTTCAAGGCACAAAACAAGGAAACGCCTACATATAACTTTTCCAAGTGTGGCTGCTTCAGCATGTAAAGCAAGTGTAGAATCAACTTCTCCACTTTGTGTATACCTCTCAAGAGCACTTGCAGCATCAAAGGTTCTACAAACGACAGACAGCATCTTATCTTCTCCAAGATACTCTGCTAATATTCTGCAGACAAGATACTTAGAACATGGTTAGAAGTAGATAGAAATAATTTTCCTCTATATCAGCAACGAGAGAAACAATGAAGGTAAAAGAGCAAGACCTGCTAAGCTCAGGGCTCTGAACAGTACCAAGAAGTGCAACCAGGTTTATTATATCGTTCATGATAGACTTCTGTGGCATTTGGTTCGGCAAGAGACTGCAGATAACAGCAGCTGCTGAGTTTTCCATGCATTGTATTCTTTCCTTCAGTTCATCTTTGGTGAATAGACAATTTATATTACTCAATTGACGAGGACCAACCTTTTCTGTGAATTAAGATAAGCACAATCAACTGGGTCATTGCTTTATTTTCCATCAACTTCTTAGATCAATGAGTCATAAAGAACCAAGCATAATCCATGCAGAAACGCACAAGAGCACAGGTGCAACAATTGAGACGGAAAGGCCCAAAATGCAAAAGGACTATTTAGGAAAATTATTCTAGACATTATCTATGTAGAGTATAATGGTGTCGTATAATTTATATAATTGATCCTACCTAGTAGAATAAGATTTCTTGTTGTTGTTGTTGGATCTAAATTATATTGACTTTTAATTGCCAAAATGCCCTAAATAAGGTTTTTTTTAACAAAAATTACAACATCAATGATGAAACTAGATGTGATATATTACTTTCAATTTGATTACTCAAAAAAATTACACATTTTTTTGGAGCTGTTAACTGTTAAGTATAATTTGTTTGTGATTAGCTATATATATACATAGAGAGAACCTTGCAACTCCAACACCTCTTGCTCTGTTTTAGCCTTGAGATTATTAAGATCAAGAAGCGTCGTTTCAATTTGTCCAATATCTTGACCAATCTTGAGGATGTCTTGAAGTTCCTGCAAAATAGATGCATCTTAATACACAACTACAGTTGCGACAGAAGATGGAATTTAATGCAATTAACATTTCCATATCTTCTTTCCATATAGTATTGTCAAAAATGGAAGTAAAGCATGTTATCCGTTTGTCAAAAAGTAGATCAAGTAAAGTCATGAGCAATAACAGTGTCAGATAATTCAATGGAAACAAAATTACTCTGATCCCAAACAAAGATATTTAATTCCATTAAACAAGTTTATCGTATGAGCTTTCGTGCATGTTGAAACACAGACCAGCTCCCATTCCATCTAGAACGTCTACGTAAAAGGGTAAAAACATAGCTGACAATATTTCTTGTACCTCATCCTCATTTACAAAGGAGATCACTAAGTTCTTATCTTGATTAAATGATGACAAGTCCTGCAGTTGCATCATCCTCTTATCTAAATATGGAAATTGGCTATCATCATGCTCCACTTTTGGAGCGTTTGCAATAGGGACCTGCACCCAAGTCCAACCAATTATACCATAGCATTTGGTTAAAATTTAGAGAAGATATTATTTTTCCAACCTCAACAGTTATGTTTAGCTCTGGATACTGAGAGTGAGCGGCTGAAAAGCAAAAGGTCCTTTCATCTGGTGGAATGGATATCGCATGGACAGTGCAGCACCCGTGCTCGAAAGTGTATTGGATAAATTCCTGCGCTTGAATAGACACTGACTTGATTATAAGCATATGAGATTGGCCATCTTTATCATTGTGATGAATATCCATATCTACATCTCCATCAGGATCAACAACTTCAAAAACAAGGTTTTCCAATTGACCGCCAGCAATACAGATATCAGGCAACTGAAAAGCATGCATATAAAATTGTTCTTAAATGACAACGAAAAAATGCACATATTTAAAACCACTAGAAATAAGAACATATAAATCGTCAATATGCAACATTTTCAAAACCAACCTTGGATGCGATTCTCAATTTCCTCCTCACAGTCGAAAATTTCTGCTCAAAAACTATTTTGTCTTCAAACAGAACAGATAGGGATGCTGTACAATGTAGAACGCAAATGAGACTAGAAGTAACAAAACACAACCGCACTAATCATTGAACAGCCATGAATATCTTTCTTTCAATGAGAAACAGCCATGGCATTTTGATAGAGCTGGTGATTCCCTAAAGATTTGGACATCATTTCCTAAGGCGTATGGAAAACAATCTAGGAAGGGAAGTGATTTAAGAGAAGACTAATACCAGTAGTCAAGAGATTTATACCCAGGTTTACAACTGTCAGATTAAAATGGTAAAAGACAAGTCAGGTTAGGTGTAGCCAGAGGTATGGGCAGTGTTGGTAAGGGCAATGACTACTTTCTGGGGTGTAAGATTCATCCTTTCTGATAAGGGGTGAGAGGGTTCAGTCTCTTGAAGAGGAACTGTGTTGGGAGAGTTCTGGCCTCTCGAAAGTCCAGAGTCTGTGTCTTTTGCTTTGTTCTTATTTTGTAATTGTTATTTTGATTGTAATTTCAGTATCTGGGTGTCAAAAGAGTCGTGGGTTTGGCTTGAGTTCCGTCGTAATCTGTTTTAGTTGTGCAGTAAAAGTACTATCCATCCCAAGTTAAATTCCATTTCCTTGCTGTCTATTTCTGGCTTTTGTCTGTTATTAGCTTATTACAGCTGAGGGCTCAAACAGTCATTCCCAAAACCCTCATAAAGGAAACTAGCGCAAAGATGGTGCTAACAATAGTGCATTCGGAAGTTTCAGGATGCAGGCCAAGAAATATGGAAGAAACGTTAACCCTGATCTAATGTTGAAATTAGATATTAATTGATGAGATGAATTGCAGCAAATTTATGATTTTCATACCATGTTCTCCGAAACCTGCAATCAACTTCAGTAGACCACTGAGGTCAATTTTTCCATTAGCATCAACCTGAAAATCAAAAGGAAGGGGAAAAAAATTCCTGTTAGCGATCATGCATACAATTAAATCTCTACTGTGTCTCGCCCGTTTTAGGCCAGGAACACTTCAATCCGATGCTCCAAGATTTGCACACCTTTTTTAGATAAAGAGTCAATTTTATCAAACAATATAAAAAGCAGTTTTTATACATCCCCAGAACAGAATTAATTCTTCATAAATAAAAAATATGTCGAAGATTGCTAGAGCAACGTGACCTTTCGTGTCATGCCCACATGATCTTCAATGACGAAGTTTGACAAAGACAAAGTAACCTCTGAACCTTTAGACACGTGGTTTCCATATGCATCAAACATCTTAAAGGTAAACATTAATAAAAAAGTTAGCAAGAAAATTCAAGAGCGGGACAATTACTTCCAAGTTCCAATATATTGAAAGTAGAGACTCAGCATAAAATAAAGAATGACAAATATATGGGTAAAAAGTCTATCTCCAAATTAGAGGAGCAACTTGTAAGCATTTATGAATAGGAGCTCACTGGCTACGACTTTCTGAAGTTATCCTGGGCAAAAATATTCATTGTACCACTTGATTGCATTAATCATTAGAAGGAAAAGCAATCAATGCAAGTGAAAAAAAATTCCTTTCAAGATGTCAACAAATTAAGAATATATAGATGTGTGCCTGTTTCTACAGAAAAATTGAATAATTATGGACATATTAAGTTATTTTTCCGTGGTGGATGAAAATAACTATCATATTCCTACATGGTTGATTACATGTTAGTTCTCTAGTTTAACCAGCTCCACATGAGAAACAAAAACAATTAAAAACAGACATCAGGAAAAGGTAGCAGCATTCAAATTTACCTACCTCCAATACGAACTCCTTAAACACATAACCAGGAAGCAGCTGGTTTTTCACTATTGGTGACCGGAGTTCAACACGCTTAAGAGTGGAAGGCTTCACAATCACTCTTTCCTCACAATTTTTACAGCTTGATTGGATCTAGCAGGTTAAAATCCAACACAAAATATTGATTTGTCAATGACACATTTAAAATAAGAGCTTTTTTTTTTGAAAAAAATAAAAGGTTTCCATGCCTTCTTACAAGAGAGAATGAAAACACGTAAGCACCAGCTTTGTGAAATAAATCAGGGAACTTGCATCCTAGGGGTAAGAAGTATAAGCCATTAAGCCCTTTATAAGCTCCTGATGACACGCGTTCTGAAAGAATAACATCCTGGGAATTTTTGCTTTCATCCTTAAATTTGACTTCCATAGTCATCTCCGTATTGCTCTTGAAAATACCCTTCGGGTCTAACTTGTCTGCATTGCCAGGCATAAAATTTGTGGGCCTAACAACTGCCACAACATGGGTTGGGGGAACTTGACCAGCAAAAATGGGGGTATCAATAGGTAATGTCTGTAGACGAAAATGAAATGTTCCCAAGAAATTAAACTTCTGTAAGGAAAAACAAAGGAAATAAAATAGAATGTAGAAGACAGGAAATGTTGACTATTCCAGGTCCTCAACCAAAATTAGTCTCTTAGAGCCAGAGAATTCAATAATAGTAGTTCTTGAGGAACAAGGTCACACAGTCATTGAGAAAAGAGAAGGTGGAGGGTCAAAATCTAAAATACTAACCCCATCAACCTCCAATTGCTGACAATGTGGAACACTCAGCAGCTCGACAATAGCAGGAGATTTCTGTTGTTTCTGATGAAGCTGACTATCCCATTCAATGCTTTCAATAGGTACAATCTGGTACATCCGTTCATATTTCTATGTGCTAAAAAAAATCTCAAATTATGGCCAAGAAGGATAAACTTGCAGAGTAAGCAATAACCTTTCCAGAGTCAATCACGCTTAAAGGTAAGGATAAAGAACTCCCAAGGTCCAGATTTGCATGTTCATCATCCACGGAAAGGACACAGCCATTGTCATTCGGGACATCCATTGACCTGCAATATAAACACAACAAATACTGAGAAACTGACGCAAGGAATCATATTATTATTAAATAAAGTTCTTTTAATGATAACAATGACTTACCTACATATGATTCGGGCCTCTCCTATTAACAAATAAACCAAAGAGAGTCATATTCTTTATATTATGAAGAACCCACAAGTTAGAAATAGAATTTTCACAAGAATGTGATGCTACTGTCATAATGATATTATAAGCATCTCAAAAAATAATATAAATCGTCATTTCCCCCGGCAGTGGGAAGAAGTAGCTTAGAATTTGAACGACAATTTTAGATAACAATCAATAGACATACACTGTAATTATGGTAAAAATTTAAACTCTACCCCCTCCGCACCACGCATCAAGGGTTTACCATAAAAGCAACAGACATTGTATGAAATAACCAAAAGTGATATAGGATTACCTACAACTGCAAAATCACTTCTACTCTCTTTTTCGGTGACAGACTTCCGTTTATTGTTAGAGTTCAACATGAGAAAAAATAAATAATAATTTATGCTCGAGAAGATAATCACTTCTACAACTACAAAATCACTTCCATTTATTTCATAATTTATGCTCGAGAAGATATTTTAAACCATGGATATAGTTCAACAAGTTCCTTGTATATTGCACTACCATGATAACTGTTCTTCTGAATATCATAACTACTTATGTTTTGAAGTAATAAATTAAGGGGCAAATATACTAACTTTCATTGCTAACAAAATTTATTTCTCGTTCATAAAATGAGTTATATGAATAAATATATATTCTTAGTATTATTTTAGAAATCAACTTTAAATTTTTAAGAATGCCTATTTATATATTACGTCCGAAACAGTAATTTATGCAGTATCGTGAAGGAAGGGGAGGGGGTGGTGCGGTCTATTATCTACGAGCTTACCCCCAGCGTCCCCTTCGAATCCATCCAGCAGGAAATATTCTATAGTTGCATAAATATTGTGGCGGCGCCCCGCGCATGCTCCCTTCAGTAATTTGATTTTCTCACCACGATTCCATGATTTTTCCTTTCGCTTCAACTTCTGATGAACCCTTACAACTGCACGTAATTGAGGCAATAAAATGAATAGATAAATACAGATTTAATCATACAGATTTAATCATGTCCAGAAGAGATTCCCACTATTCCATGATTTGTTTGCCTACTGCAAAAAGTTCATAAAGAAAGAAACCCATTGAAAGACATCAAGTGGAAACTAGAATATGATCAGTTAATCATTTTTAACTAACCATCAGAAGAGATGCCGAGTGCCTTTTTGTTTGGCGGGGAGACGATAATAACTGGCTGATCCTCACCAGAATCGACTTCTTCATCATACCGCTGATGCATTTGAAAAATCCAATCTTGATATTCCCTTTCCAGCTGGGACGGAGTTAACAGCTTCCCAGCTCTACGAATTTCAACTACAACATCTAGTGATTTAAAATAACTGATGAGTCCGATGTTTTCTTCCCAGCTTCCCAGAAACAAGGCAGCAAAGCTGAACTAGAGTCATGAGTAAAACAAATAAAGGGAGATTACCACTCTCTTTCTCAGGAACTTTACTGCCTATTTTCTTCAAAGCAGAGGTAAAGGGATTGTGGTGAGCTAGATCAGTCTGAAAAAACATGTATTACTTAATTGTCATTATGTACCATTCCCCGCAAATATAGTTCCGCTTGCACATATGTTTGTTGCACGTGTTGCGTGACCGTGTCAGTGAATACAGAGAAATTAATAACAAATGCATGACAAATCCAGGAAATATGAGAGACAAGCACGGTGTACAAGTATAGCTTGTATAACCTTGGATGGTGTTGGCTTGAAACCTCCGTCGGTCTCTGCAAAACACAAAGTTCTAGATGAGGACTCAGAATTTAGCAAACTAAATTAATTGCGCCCAAGAAAGCAATAGTGTGGTGACGCGGTACCTATAAAGCATTTCACCCTTAAACAACATCTCTTCAACTGGTGAGCCCTGTTCCCTTTTTTGTTCCTCAAATCCATAAAAGGAAGCATATCCTGTGGTAAAGAGAGAAAAATCTCAAGAGCAATCACACGTATTCAGATTATGTCTGAAGATAGCATCTTGTACGAAAGAAAAAGCAGTTGAGGTGAGCAAATGACACACATAACAACTTCCAGCTGACTCCTTGATTAGCTACTGACTTTGGGAATGATGCCTAACTAGCCAGCTAACTTACGGTCAAATAGATCCATGTTTTCTTTAATTCCGTTTGTTATTTAAAGTAGTGATCGTTGAGTGTGACTCACAAACCCTTATCTCCAGAATCAAATCAATAATGGGATAAATAATCCATGATCAAGCATATAAAATAGCTAGGAGTATTAAGGTACAGCCAAAAAAAAAAAAAAAGATACAAACTCGAAGCCAATGATGAACTTTTACCCAACGAGCATCTGGAAGTAGACGACCCAGCCGACGAACAGAGACACGACTAAAGTTTTGGAAGTCCTCTTTAGTTTCAAAACCGTCAGCCTTCAACTTCTCCAAGACCCTCTCAATATTCTCCTTTCCCTGAAATTTAAAAAATCTTTCCTTTTTACTCTTAAATTTGTAAATTGTGAATTATAGAAAACGGGTTATGTCTCGCTTTTACCTCTCTGAATGGGAGATACACCAACCTCAGACGTGCATTTGCTTCTCGAGATGATCTTGACCCTAAAACAATGATTTTGAAGTAGAATTAAACATTGGCAATTTTTCTGACAGTCCATCAAACATTTATGTAATGAAATGGTACAAACACACGGCACATCATGGCGTATAAAAATTGAATGGGGTTACCTGGACTTCTCGTGCTGTCAGAATGATGCATAGAGGAAAAATGAAGCTGTAAAACAAACTCAGGGCCATTGCAAGAGTGCCAATTGGTGATTGCAACCTCCCCACCTTCAACTTCCGTCAAATCCACACCATTAACCTGTGAAATTAGCAGGTCCAATCTTACTTACATATTAGAGTAAACTAGACAACTAGGCATGAGTCCCATGCATTACGTAAAATCCTCTCTCTCTCTCTCTCTCTTTTGGCAATACATAGGCAAGCATCAGCTTGAGAAAAACGGATACATAAAATCTAAAAAATAAATAAAAATAAAAATAAGTGTTCGAGGTTCATAACTTATAAATAATAATTGTTTTGATACGTGTGTATATTCTTTTTAATTTTTATTATAAGACACTTTTAATTATTTCATGCATTTTAAAAAAAATTCTTTTATATTATAAAAATATATTTTTATTTTTACCCTTAATTTTAAACAGCAATACAATTATATTAAGTATTTTCACGTTAATAAAAAAGGGTGAAATTAAAATTAAAAGCTGAGAGAGTATGTTATATATTGACAGTTTATTGTTGTTATTTTATTGCTCAAGTATTTTGGTAATCATGCATTGCAAGCTCATCTTGACTTTTTTCTCATCCACAGCTAGTCGTATAATTTTAAGATTTACATACGATCTCATATAATAAATGAAAGGGTGTAAAACTAACCATATCTTTTTTTAATACAAATTAAGGGAGGCAATATGGTAAGAGAGCAGAAAATAAATCCAAAAATAAAACCTCGTAAAAAATGTTTTGGTAGACTAAACTCCGGTATTTGTAAGAATCTTATAATTAATGTGACATTTTAGAGGAGTATTTGGTCAGCTGCCATTAAGTGGAAAAAGGAATAGAATGACAAGACAGGGAAAATGCAATTAGATTGCATCCAATTCTTATGCATCAATTCTGACAGATTACTGAATTTCATAACATTGATTTGATAATGAGCTATTGAAATAATAATGCTAACGCAAGAACCTGGAACTCTATTGGTGTAGTAGTCTTCCTTGTCTTAGACATGTCATCACACTGCAGGAAAGGATTGCTTTAGTAGACAACAGATAACACTGTACGACCATCTTAATGTCAATGATTCTCGTTATAAAGCCAAAGCAGCATATAAGCCAACAAAGGATTTCCTCCGAACCTGAATGTAGGGGAAATATATGTCCTTCAGGTGGCACTGAAGTTTGGAGAGGTTACCCTTGAAGTCTGAACAGAAAATCTCAACCTGCAAATAAATTTCAAATTATTATAACAACCAACTGAATTTGCATGGCCAAGAAAATATTTGATGTTTAAACTAGACGCCCAAGTAAATATAAAATGAAGAGAAATAAGGGCAATTTTGTCAGATATGCACCTTCATACTATTTTATGACTCGTTGATAAATAAAAGTATATTGATAAGACTTGTATAATGAAACTGCAGCATATGATAAAATATCCTGATATCAAAACATTCATAGGCACCAAACGTTTTTATGAAGTTTAGGGAGCGCATCATCTCAGAAGACAGAAGATTAATTACCCCCCATTCTCGGGGAAAAAAAATTAATCAACAATGACGGCAAAAATAAAGGGTTGGTGAAATCAAGGTCAGCGTCGAATGTTAATGTTCTGAATAAGAACATCCGCGAGCGAAATGCGGGTATTGTTTATCCTAATTATCACAACGTGGCAAAAGAGAGTTAAATTTCATGGATACAAATTATGTACAGGAGTAAATAACTTGGCGGGAAATAACGACTAACTAATTTACAAAACTGTTTTCAATGAACTCTGGTAAAAGTTATCCGAATCTAATACTTACATTCATATGTAATGTAACATAGAAGCAAACAGAAAAGGATATGAAACTTGATATGAAACTTATAAAAACCTAGTTAAATAAATGATCAGGTGGTGGCACTACTTCTAAGGCACAAAAAGTGGCAATAGACAAAATTTGAAGTGTTCAAAAAGAAATTCAAAGTGTCATAAACGTGAACTGTTCGTGTGCGTAGAATAAGACAGCTCACTTTCTAAAATATTTGTCGCATTTGAGAACAAAAGTCAAATCCCCAGGGTTATATAAAAGAAGAAAGGGGAAAAAAAACGAGGAGAAGAAATAAAAGATCATGGGCACTAACTACCTTTGTGAAACTGCCATGATTTGAATCCCTGACTTCTTCCTCTGAGGGATCCCTGATGCCACCATCAGTCTAAATGACAGAAAAATAAACAAAAGTAACGGAATACCGTTTGCTAACATCCCAAACAAATAGAAGTATGCACAAAAAAATATTGTACTGATGAGGAATCATGATTACCTTCCAAGTTAGATCGGAGTTAGACGGACTTAGCAAAGCTTCTCTCTCAAGATGCAACATGTAGACTTTCTTGATGTGTTTTGTCTTGGAGGAAACCACGGTCCGCCTATAAAAGAATAAAATATAGAGGATAGGGGGGGGGGGAGATAGGAACTCAGAGTATAGAGTGCTTAAACAAAAACACAGGTGAAAAATGGAAATTCGTTTAAAAATTACCGCCCCAAATGCATAGATGCAATAGGTCCACCGTATCCAAACATCCCAAATAAGGCTGCACAGTCACCCCAAATAAATGGAGAAAGCTTAGAAGATGACACGCATGGGCAAACTTAAGCTACCATTGTGGCAAGAATGTAATGAATGTCGGAGCACAAATTGTAATCCACAAAAATTATTCAATAATCCCTATTACTAAGATACACCGTGCAGGAATATTAGAAGGCCTGCCCTGCAGGCTACAGGATAGGAGTAGTCAGACTGTTTAGGAAAATTTAGGAATTCAGGATGCAATTAAAACAAAAGAACAGAGAGTCCTGAAAATTAATGGTACCTTCAAATATGGAGGTTTCCCCCTATAGCGAGTGATTTATATGATCTATGAAGTGAAGCGCCCATCTTACCCCTGAGAAGAAGAAAAGAATTCAAAATAAAGTGAATGCGTAAAACAATCTAAGATTTTTATCTCCTCAAATCTGATTCTTATCCTGGAAAGTCAATTTCAACATGGGAGGCAGCAAATACTCGTATAGTTTTAAATTCCCAGATCACACAATAGCAATTTCAAACACACGAGTATATTGAATCAAAAATTAAGACTGGTTTCAAATCTCGGTATTCCATGAAACTTATAGCACAGTTTGAACATAGGTCCCACAACTTTTTCTCCTCTAGTCCCTAATCCTAACACCTGGGCACAGAGTTATGCGGCCTTCAATAACGTTGTCCGTGTCCGGAACAACCGACTTGCAAACATCGCAATTTTAAGAAATTCACAAAATAAAAAATCACATACCACTTCACTAGGAATTTTCATCAGTGTCATCCATTCCGGAGCCAGTGTCAAAGATTGAAATCTTATCCCCATCCAGATCTATTCTGCAAATAAAGAAAAATGAACATCACCGTGCTAAGAGATCAACCAAACAATAGCACATTAATTAGGTGCAATCATCAGGCAATTTTATTCAAACAAATACAACTACCAAAACCGTAATTATTAATTCCCTAGCATTTGGTTACTTGGTTAAGGTGCAACTTCCCCGTAGCATCACTGTATCATGCTACAGAAACAATTTTCATGCAAGTGTAGCTCATGTAATATGCAGCATATAATTAAAACAACAACAGCACAAACTAATTTGAGTATTTTTGCATAAGCTACGACCATTCTCAGAGCATGATATGAGATGACTGGAATGGCATGCTCCTCTCTTGAGCTGTTATACGGTTGACAAAGAAACGGAGAAGATGACAGGGAAATCAAAGGTATAGCTCAATGATAATTCCAATGGTGTTGCTTTTGATGACAGGGAAAGTGTTAGTTTAGATGTGATCATCAATTAAGCTTAAATTCAAATATTTTTGTTAAGCATAAATGTATTTTATGATTTAAAAATGTAATGCTATAATTTGTAAATGGTATTATATTAGTGTTGCTAAGAGTTTTTAACGTGATTCACTTTCTATATATTTAGTTATTATCAAATAAATTTTGAATTCCTTTTCAAATCGTATACTATAGTTTTATGTAATTTGTGCAGAACAAATGCTTAATAATATTATACTGTATTGCTTCAAAAAAAAAAAAAAAAACACTTAGACAACGTAACTTGGTGCAATTTGATGCTTGAAAACTGAAAATCATCAAACTGCTGGCATACCTAACAAGTCTTCTCTCATTTCCCGATTATACCACACAGCTTGCAATGAATTATCCTGATATATAAACAAAGTGTCGGTGTCAAAATCTTCAATATTGCATTTGGAAATAATGAGTTTATTTTCTCAGTTGTGTCAGAGCTCACAATCAAGTCTGCAAGAGCTGTTCGAAAGTGTATTCTTCGGGAAGCTCCACAGCAGATTAGTATCTGGTGGTAATCCCCCATATTCTGCATATTGAACACGACTTTAACGTACGTAGCATGGAACAAAGGATGTTCAGAGAAACCAAAACCATAATCTGATTACCGATTTACCGTTTAAAATATACACTGAGACAGACAAGCCTAGGAAACAGAAAACTAAGGAACATGAACAAGAAAAGTCCTTATAGAATACGAACCTTGAAAGTGGCAGGCAATGTCACCGCACTCATCCTAATTCAGAGAGATTAAAAACGCATCATCAGCAAGTAGGAAAAATAACGCCATCAAGCGTAACATAAATTTAAAGAAAGATAATTGCATAAAATCCTAGGGATGTCTGCAAAGTGATAGAGCTAGTTATTTTTTCCCTAAAAACAAAACTAAGAAAGATCAGGATCCCGCAATTTTCAATTCTGTGCTTGACCAGTTCGGTAATAAGATTTTAAACCGGTAAACCTTTCCAATGACGCCGTTGTTGTTGTCGTCGTCGTCACTTATGTATACTTTTCTCTTTCTAGAGCCCCTATATTTTTTCAATGACCCTTCCATAACGTCAAGAGCCTTCGAATCTGTAAACAGACGAACAGAACTGACAGAAGTAAAGAACTTCTAATTATTTTCCCTGAAATCGTTGGGAGCGAACAAGTTGATAACATAAACAGTAGAATGCTTTCGAAATCATTAAAAACCAGCACGTCCTTGGATTTTCGATATCTACTTTGCATTTAATGTACCCACGAAAAAAAAAAAAAAAAACCGGCTTTGCATGACTGCCAGGTGCAAAGCACATAACAGTCAACCTCGAAGAATATATTCACGCAAATAAAAATACAAACAAAAAAATAATGGAAACTAATAGAGCTGAATAAATTATAACAAACGACCCTGACTGAGCGTCTATTCTCATTTATATGAAAGAAAGAAGCTCTGTTTTGAAGATTAAAAGACTGAAAACAAAGTTTCATACAGTTCAACAAGGGACACTTTTGGATACAGCTCGATCGTCGCGGGGCACTGAAGATTTTGCGAAGAACAACGCAGAGAACGCTATGGTTTTATATATATTGGCAGAGAGAGAGAGAGAGGTCGGAAGAGCAAGCAACGGTTAGGAAAGGGGCGAGTGACTGAGGGAGCATTCACGGCAATGGGAAGCGAAGAGGCACTAAAGCACTGAGCTGTGTGTTTGCGACCCTGGTATGATGGAATCGGGAACGTCCGCGCATATCATGCCCCTCGCGCAGAAAAATAAGGTGGGGACCACTGGTGTCTGGGGACACTTGGTTTTCAATTTTTATTTTTTTCCCGCAACGCACTTGGACTAATCGAAGAAACAAACGGCCCAATAAAATACAGACAGACACGCGAAAATAAC
>NW_026555821.1:0-49193 GCF_029017545.1 Prosopis cineraria | reverse complement strand
AAATATAATATTAAAAATAATGATAATCTTCTAATGTGTACTTTTAAAAAATTATAAGTTAAAATTTTTAAATTTGGACCATCTAGGATAAAATTGAATAATCAATTTATAAAATTTATTAAAAATTTAATATTAAATTAAAAATTCATATTAAATTTATTATTATCTGGACTGGTGATAAATAAATTTTTCTAAATTTTATAATTTTTTATCAATGAATAATAATAGAAAATTAAAAATTTTGAATATGCATTCAAATAAAAATTCGAATGATGAAAATCTCATTACCCTAACATGATGAGCACCCAAGGTTAACATCAGCATTGCACGAGACTCGGAAGTGGGGGAAAGGTGTCCGAGATGGCAGGTTAAGCTATCCTGAAAGACTATGCATAGACTTGTTTTTTTTTTTTTTTCATGAGTGCAAACTCGGTCTGAAATCAAGTTCTCCACTTTCATATTGAAAAAAAATTGGATCTCAGTCTAATATAAAATTGAGTCTCGAATTTATAGCATCTTGCAAAATATTTTTAAAAATGTAGTATATAGATAAATATATTTTTCCTGTAGTATTGAGGTCAAATTACCAAAGCCCAAGTGGGTTTCATTTGCTTTTTTTTCCAATTCCATTTTTTAAGCCCCAACAAGTTAAATTCCAACAAATGCTATTCGGGGATACAAAGGCCCAGACCTATCTACACAATAGTATTCAGAAACTTGCTCAAGTCAATTGCTCTCTCTCTCTCTCTCTCTCTCTCTCTCTCTCTCTCTCTTCTCATCACTCACACACACACACACACAAACACTATTAGATCTTATTCGTGCACAGTGGTTCAATTAAGTGTATATCTTTCAAATATATTTTCTGTATTCATGTGAATATAAATTTGAGATCTTGTGTTTAAGTAGTTATAGTTTTTTTTACTGAGGCTAACACTTGCTGGTAAATCAATTGCTTTACTTTCTCATTATGATATTCTCACTGTGTCCAAAATTGGGCATAGTTGAAACTTGAGATCGCTTGTGGATAAGATATGTTGCATTAATTACCATACCGCAATATAAAAGTATATCAATGCATAATTGAGAGTATTCTAATTTGGCAGTGGGTTTAGTTCCCGGAATGGAAAATTTGCAGAATGAAATTAAGAATTATCGACATTGGGGTTACCAAAGACTACTCAAATCGAAAGATCAAATTCCCTTTGAATTAGTTATACCCTTGTCAGTTTGATTGTTCGTTGTTCCCATAAACGTTAGTGTTTTAGGATTCATGTCGGGTCTCTATCAAATCGTGTGGTAATATGACTCACGCGTGATCATGAACATCCTCAACATTTGACTTTATCAAGTTGCTCCGTCCATTCAAATTCATGCATCACTTCACCATTCACGCCCAGAAGCAACCTGCTACCACAAACAAGCCAATTCAAAGGTACTACCAGTAGCCACGCGTATAAATTAATTAATTTTAAAAAACTAAAGAAAACAACTTGGGCCAACTAGGCTTGGATAGTAGAAATTAAGCCCATACCCAAAATCATACTGATTTGACTGCCAGATTTTTCATTTTTAAGAGACATCCATATTTAGTTGTCAATTGTATTTTGAATATGATTGTTTTTATTAGAAAGACACCTGTGCACATTAAAAAAAATACAATGAACATAAGGGAGCAAATGATTTTTTTGGCACTCCCATACTATCCAAATAATTTCTCAATAGATATATTTTTTTATATGATTATTTGATTGAATCAGATTTGAGTGTTGTCAGGCTCATTTGAGAATAGCTCTCCCTAAGACATTTGCTCACTTTTTTATATTCACACAAACTCAAACCTAATATTTTGTGTTTAAACAATCATAATGCATTCCACTAGGATCAATGCCTTCTTAATGGGTATTTTCTATCATCCAAATATATATTAAAGGAAATGGAGCTTTTTTTCCCACTCAATCTAACAGCCAGCTTTTTGGGCCTTTGGCCCAAGCAGCAATATTGTGATGAAACCCAAATTAAGTAAAGAGATGGGGAAGAGTCAAAAACCAAACAAAAAAAAAGTGAAAAGAAATGAATAGAGGAGGCGCTTCCAGGTGGTTGAAACAAGAAACAAGAATCCAAAGGAGTGGTTGAAGCTTGAAATGGGGTTTCCAAGTGCTTCATGCCAAGGAATGAGGGGGGACCTTGTTTGTCAATCCAACCTTTTCAGCATTATTCTTCTCTTTTTATTTACCCCTTTGTCCTTTTCCTCTCTTTTATTTTTTTCCACTGTCTGTATTATTTTCCCCCCATTTTTATTTCAATTATTGTGTTTTTTTTAAAAAATTAGTTCCTCTGGTTTTCATATTTATATTCAATCATTACAAATGTTTTTATACTTCTTTTTTAGTTATTGACTCTGAATAATCATTAAATTTAACTTCAAGCAATTCTTGTCCACTTTTTACATTATGATCCCTTGCTATGAACTATATATCAAACTAAATTTGTACATCACTGAAGTTTTGAAATATGAAAACTAAATGAAAGATTAGGCAAAATTATTATATTATTATTATTATTATTATTATAGAAGCAGAATTCTTCCTAAAACATTTATTGGAGATTCAATGGCCCAATGTATAAAAGGTGAGCTTCTTAGTCGTCTAGCAAATGATCATAATGTAATCATGGCTTTCCCCTCCAACACTAACGCAAGGGTCCAAGAAGTAACAGCTCTGTTGGATTGGGCAATCAACACCTTCTTCTTGGACTCTGCCGATTGTCTTTCTGCTTCAAAATTTTCTCTTTTGACATCAATCTTCTCTGTCCAGCTATAAATTCTTAACAATGGCCTTAACCCCACTGGTAAAATAAAGCAATAAACTCTCATCGCAAGCGTCATAATCATTATGGGAAGCAGGGAAAGGCATGAAGCCAGTAAGGCTCGCACCACAGCTGCTCTTCTGCAAGAGAGATTCAGAGAGTTGCAGAGAAAGAAAGAGATGAGGGAAGAGAGACAACTTCTCAAAATGCTCACTCCATCCTCCAACGTTAACACTCACGAAACTTCAAGCTCTTTTGTTAATAACACTTCAAGTTTAAGGTCGCCACCTCGTGTTTCTCTCACACTTTGGCCTGTGGCAGAGGACAAGAATGAGTTCCGCAGAAGAGGCTACGACACCACGAGGAACATGTCGAGTGATGATTACTCTCACACACAGTCTCCGGAGGCTTCCTGGAACAACGTTTGTGATTCTGGCTCTGATTCTGGCGTTGATACTTCTCTTCATCTGTAAAACAATCTGTACTTATCACTTGGATCGTTGACCTGGTCACCACTTGATCGCGAGGTCAACGACATATATAAATATATCTTGGAGATGTCAAACATGTGAAAATTTTCATCCAGGTATTGTCTTGTCTTGTCTTGATTGCATTACCAAAAGAAGAAAGAAGAAAGAATCTGTTGCTGGCTAATGTAGCTTCAGAGGGCTTATTCTGATACATGATTTTGGCGCTCAATGGTAAGGATGACGTAAGGGACAATGAGATATGCAGTATTCAAAGTTCAGAATTCTCTGATGTTAAAAAAAAAAAAATTGTGAGTAATGCATTTGCCACCAAGGTGGCATGACATGTATGAGCGTGTTTGTCACCAACTTTAGTTATCCCTTGCTATCTATAACTACCAGATATTCAGTGCTTTTAAGGTAGTAATATAATGGAGAATATAGAAGATATTGAGGAATTTCCTCAGTCATAATATCAATTATCTTATAAGTCTTCTAAAATTAATTAACAGTTACTATATATAGAATGAATTGGCTTTCTTCGGGGACTACCAAGCTAAATGCTCATCCATAGGACTTATAGGAGATCACTTGCACTAGCTAGTAAAGAAACATGCCTTGAAAAAGGGAATACAAATAACAAAAGCAATTCTACACATGCTTCTATTTACTGTCTCACTCTCTAGCTAATTCAGAAACATTTGGCTCTAAAAAAGTTACCACATGTACGTGGAATTTTGAGTGACCATTTTGGATACACACACATGATATCCTTTGGCTTTCAAAATGCCTCATACACTGTGGAGATACTTTTGTGTAAGGCAAGGATTTGTGTGTGTGTGTGTGTATAGACACACACATTATTATGATTATTAACGTAGATAACATGAGTAATATAATATGAGTTTCAATCTTAATTAAACTTGCAACATAGAGGGCATGAGATTTAGTAATTGTTGTTTGAAAGAAAGATGAAGGGAATAATTTTTGGAAAAATTGTCCAAAAAGACTCAACTACAAATTTGTTTGCTCACAAGGACTTCAAAGAGATCCAGATTTGAGGTCCTTCATTGACATTAATTTGAAGCTCTAATTGACCAAAATGCCCTAATCAAATCCTCTCCATTGCTTATCGTGATTTCCTATAACGACCTTTACACCACTAACAACACCTCTTCCTCTTCTAACTCCTTTGTCCTTCTTCACTTCCTTCTTACTTGATTATTCTTCCCTATCCTTACCTCCTTCCTTTCCTTCCTCCTCTTCAAATTAGGGTTTGCATGACCACCAGTGTTGGCTTCTTCAAAGCCACTTCATGGCCCTCCCTCTCCATATTCCATCATCACCTAATCCTACTCTCTTTGATCGACGACAAGATTCGTGTTCATGTTGGCCTCTTTAAAGCTGTAGTTCTATGCTCCAAAGCTAGTAACTAATATTGTTTCAATTATTAGCTTCCTTCCTTTTCTTCCATTTCTCTAAGACATTTGCTTTCTAATTATTTCCTCTATTTTACACCTTGGGCCAATAGGGGATTGATGCTTTGGGTTGTCTAGTCGGCATTTACAATTTCTTTAGGTTTTGGGGTTTGCTTAAGAAACAATAACTATTCTTTTACTTTGATATTTGTGTTCGATGTCATTTCTTCGATTGAGAGGGTACATAAAGTTATATTTGCACTAACCATTAGATGTACTAAATTCCTTTAATGATTGAAAACATTAGATGAGAAGAAGAGGATGATGAACTAAAAATAATCTAAAGGCCAAATTATTCATGTGAATTTGGAGTACTTGATGCAGTTCTATCTTTTATTTTGTAATATCTAAATTTCAATTCCTGAATTTAATTAATTAACCAAGTTTAATTAAGTAAAATTGAATGTAAATTAGTTTAATGATGGTTAGTGATGGCTCATAAGCCTGCTTGTAATGGGTACATCCTTTGGATTGAATTTAGAAGCCTATAGCCTAAATTGGTGGAATAATTTGAATTGGCCCTTTTATAGGTGGATGGTCAAAAATTTTAAATGATTGATTCGTGATTCACGAATTGCAGAAGAAGAAAGACAAAGAAATTGAGAGGTGCGTCAAGGAAAAGGCATTGGCCTATTAGGGCATCATTTTTAAGCATTTTAAAGGTGATTTAAGCTTGCTATCCTAGATATGTCTTCCTAATCCCTTCTTATTCCTTCTACATGATTTTAAGATGAGTTTTGGAGTTGGGAGTGCTAGATTTTTGGACCTAAGGATTTGGGTCTAAACCATTTATTCTAATGGAATTAATAAGAGTTGTTTAGCATTTCTAAATCAAGTTTTGAAGATTTAATAAGGTTGTGAGTCTATGGTTTTGGATGAACCCTAGTCATTTAAGTAAGATTTTGAATTTTTGGATGATATATTAGTTGATATTTAAGTTAATGGGAGATAAATAGAGTTAATGAGAGATAATAAACATACTGGATATGATTGTGCACTTATGGACTAGAAGTTGGGCTATTTAAGTGTGAGTTTAGGATTTGGAAATAGTGTTTAAGTTGATTATTAGTGATGTTGGTTGTTAACAATTGTAGATTGACCTTGTGATATGATTGTTGAGCTCAAATCTAGCTCGAAAGTAAGTTCCTTGAACTCTTAAAGGTTAAAGTAATTGAAAAAATTATATATTTTGCTATTCCTTGTTAGATTAAATAAAATGTTTTTGAACAATAATAATATATTTTCTACTTAGATTTTTTTTTGTTTGATAAACTTTTATACAAGTGTGGTTTGATTTACATAAATGATAAAGAAATCAAGTTTGAAATGTTAATTATTTATTGAAAAGAAGGCTTTGAATATTATGATAATGAATGAGAAATGATGATTTATTTATGCTATGAAATATGAGTATACATGGTGATACCTTGAGCATGGTTGCATGATAGGAGTAGCTCTTTTATAATTGATGAGCTTAAGCTAGTCCATTCACATGGACTTACTCCTATGAAATTATTGGTCCACAAATTCAATCAGTAGTTGTTCGTGGTGAACAATAAATACCAGACGTGCTATAGATGCTGAGTCTCAATTAACAACAAAAAGGTCTCGAGCTCTCTCACTACAGTTCACTCAAGATGTAAAAGATACACAAGGCTTTGACAGAACAAGTATCTAACTTTTATTGAAATATGAAAAGTTACAAGTCTAGATTGAAAGTAAAGTTAACTGATAAAACTAAAGCAAAAAGGGTTAAAAATGAGTCTTTGATTGAGTGTTGATTGTCTTTTTTCTATGTCTTCATCTTTAATTTATAGTATCAGAGTAGTGGTAGCCTCTCCCTTAAGACCTAGAATGTTTAGCTGAGGAATCATGGATCTCGTGAAACTCATAGCACAATCTTTATTCTGTGTTCTCCATTTTTGGTAATTAGCCTATCTTATCGAGATACTTGGGCACGATGTTTGTGGATTCCAGAATTACTCGGGATCATGTCTACATGTACCAATGGTCAATGTTTGTAACTGGTGGGATTTTAGTATGTTTATTTTATCATGGCCTTTATTGAGCTTCGGAGCCAACTTTTTTGTTCATATTGGGCTTGACTCTTCAGTTATTCAGCCCAACTAGCCCTGTGACCTATTTGATCGACGTTTCATATTTAGCCTAAACAGTAGTATATAGAGGAGATAAGGAATATTTGATCATGCATATGTGATATCATGTGACGTGATACTGTGATATGCCTCTAATTGAATTTTGAATGCCTACATTGCATGCCTTAATTGATTTGACTTGTAAGTGCATGATTTAGAATCTTTCTTAGTTGCTAAGTAGTTGTACTTATCCTTATTATATATTTTACAAGTACTAGCTCTAGGAATGACAAGAAAAGGCTTTAGAGGCCTAAGGATTTATATTCCTATTGTAAGCCTCCTCCTTTTGTTTTGATATATGTATAATTTGATAATGTAATTGCCAATTAGGGACAATTCTTTTATTACTTGCATTATTACATGATGTATGTGTTGCTTTAGATGTATTTAATGCTCTAAGCCTTGCGTGCAGGCTATAGTTGATTGAGTAGAGTTTAAATACTGGTGCAAATATATTTATGACTATTTTGATGAATTTATGTAGATAACTGGTGATTTATGCTATCATGCCTTCCTTATGGTTTTTGGTTGAAATTGAGGTTGAAGAGTGAAAATGAATTAGGAGTCAGATATCTATGTTGTAGTATATTATTCAAGTTGCCCTATGTCTCTGTGACTTGGTCTAGGTGGTTGTGTAGTCTATTGACAATTGATTGGGACTTTGGACACCTTGAAAGTGTTATAATGTGAAAAAGGAGTGTTTTTAGTTTTGGATATCTAGCTTTTTGATATGACATAATTTTAAAATAAAACTAGTGCCAATAGCTAATTCACCGAATAAGCTTTCTATGGATATCTAGTTACCCTAATTGCATGTCAGATGAAGGTTTATAGCACATCAAAATTTTACCTTTGAAGCCATGTTTTGATAACAATTAAGCTGTCAAATTCTATATAGTGCTTGGCACACAATATAGAGAAGATCGTACCATGACGCATCTGAATATGCCATGGTAGATGCTTTTGAAATTGAGAAAATGATATTTTTGATCTTTTTCTACTTTATTCTTCAATCTGGAGGGTATCCCATGCTTTTTAATGCTTTTAAAACTCTAATTTCTATTTGTTTGGGCCTTGTTATGTTTGGAAATGGTTATTTTGCTTGAGATCCTAATGAACTATTTGACTATACCTTTCTATGATTAATTTAAAACTTTTCTAGTATACTAGTAGCTATTAAATGATTTTAATTCTTTCTACCATGGTAGAGTCTATTTTACCATAGTAGGGTCTATTTAATTTAGTTTATTTTATGTTATAAAGTATAAGTTTAATTTTAATAATCATAGTATATCTTTAATCTAGATCTTTTTTCTTTTCTACTATGATTAGTCTTATTTGATTGTATTTAATTCCTCTCTACCATGGTAATATAGTTAGGGTGATTAATCCTTAATTATCATGGTAATATAAGGTATTATTGTTAAGCTTGTGGAGTTATTTAGGTAATATTACTACTTGGTATTTAAGCCTTGGGTTTTAAGATTTCGCCTTGTGGTTTGGCTAATTTTGTGATTGTGATTGTGCATTGCATCTAGAAAGTTGGCAGCTATCATTATTACACATTTTGTTTCCCTTATTGAGTTAGTGACTAACTTGCTTCATTTGTGTCATGGTTTTTGTCCCTAGGAGGGGAGAATGGTATGTGTTGGTAAAGCTACTATTACCAGCAACATTCTAGAGAACACTCTATAACTATGACAACAAACATCATAGCAGCCTTTGCCTCTTCCTAACAATGATAAACTTCTAGAGGATTTGAAGGAATTGATATTGGGGATCAAGAAGAAGGTTGATTAGCATGATGTTTTCTTTAAAGTAAGACATGGAGAGAGTAATTAGAGTATTAGGAATCATAGTTGTGGCAATGACCAAGAAGAGCAGTTGCAAGATTGGAAATTGAATGATGAGTAGATGCATGTGAAAGATGAGGACTATTAGAGAATATACATAAGAGGCCAATTTGAATTGAAAGATTTAGTAGAAGTGGCAATGAGGGTTTTATCGACTTGGTCATGATGCAATTTATTGATTGAACTTGCCTTCATTTAATGATTCTATGGAGGTGAGGGTTGTGGAGAAATAATTAATCGGCTAGAGATGATCTTTTTGGATATGCCATACACATCAAAGTAATGAGCCCTCCTTGCCACATTCATGCTTGAGGATGTGGCAAAATAGTGGTGGGAAAGTGCGAAGCCCATTGATGAGTCAGTATTGGTAGAAAGGAATTTGAGAAAATGTTCTTCAATAGTTACTTTCCACTTACATTTAAAGTTGAGATAGAGGTAGAGTTTCATAAGCTTGAGCAGGGTGATATGAATGAAGAAGAATTCGATGCTAAATTTAACAAACTATTTATTACTTTAGGAGGTATGATGATGATGAGTAGAAGGTCGAGCAATTGTTAGAAAAGATGAGGTTTAAGTATCATAAATAGTTGCTGTAACACTCTACCTAATTAATCCAGACGCCTAACATATTATCATGGTAATAAAAGTTTTAAACATGTAATTAATGATTACCATGATAAAAGAATTAAGCTCATTTATAAAAAGACTAACTATAAAACCAAATTCTATAACAAATTAGTTCACTCATATCCAAACAAAATCATAGATCTAAAATACTATAAGCAAAATCCTAGGTCATTGACCTTCTTTACCATCACTTATCCCAACATGCAAAAATATAAACCATTCATACAATCAATCAAAGATCTTAACATTGTAAATCCAAATCTAGTTAATAAAAATCAAACTAAATGAGCCATATATGGCAATATGCAAATCAAATGCATAAAATGAGGCAAACATATATCAACACTATAATTTGTGCCTTAGGTTTTCTTCCTGACAATTTACCCTTAGAACCTATTCCTGAAAATATTAAACTATAGCGTGAGACAAAGTCCCGGTAACTAGAAGAATTAATTTAAGAAGTTTTCAAATATAGAATGCAAGATGGTGAAGTAGAAAAATAAGAGAGAGATATACAGCAAATAATTCCAAACAATTATTTAGACATAAAAACATTATAACCTAAACAATAAACTTATAATCTATTTTACTTTTGGCTGAACTTGAGACCACTCGAGAGATGTAACCTTGCCAAAGATTACAAAGGTCTCCTTAGGTCAGGGCCACCCTCTTGCTATACAAGCTCGAGGGTGTCATATTATCTCTAAAGATCTACCCGAGTCCTAGTTAAAAGATAAAGGAAGTGTCTAAGGGTCTGACAAATTACCAACTATAGGATCCTTGATGGTAGCTATATCATGACGATGTCATAATTTCAAACTACAATAATTTCATTGTATTGGCATCATTTTAGCATATAATAATTGGCATCATTCCAATCTATAATAATTGTTATTATTTCAGCCTGTAAAATTTCATAATATTGACATCATTTTAGCTTAAAATAATTTTTTTCATAGACATGTATTAGCCTTTAACCACAATATAGCTTAATACAATAAAATTTGATCAATGACATATAATTGATATAAAAAGTCGGGTATAAATTAAACATATCAACACATGCAATATCATTTGTTAAATCGTATATCCACTTTACTAGTGATTTTCATTATATATATATATATAACAAATTACTATTTTCTAAGACGTCACAAATTTCCAACAATATATATAAATATATATATATATATATATAGCTTACAATTAAAATATGCAAATAGTCTAATTAAGCATACTGTGTACATAACTAATTAGCCCTAGTTACCTCACTTCAATAGCTTAAATAAGCTTGAGCAAGCCATGCATGCCCATGCTTGAATACAAGGTTAATATATATATAATTAAGGACATACACATTAATAATAAGAATCCCAATAAATGGAATTTACAACATAAAGTCCTAAACTCTAACTAAATTTTCAAATCTCTAGTTTAATTCTCAATGTCACATACTATCTTTAATTATAGTTACTTCTCAATTCAAACAATTCAATTAAATCCTCAATTAACAATCAAAACCCCAAATTATATTAAATTCTTAATCTTTTCAATTAATATTCATCATCCGACATAGTACCTTTGAAATTCTTTATCAATTTCTCAATATTTTTTAAGCATACCAATTAAATCTCATAATTCCAAATAACTCATAAACTTTTATTCATTGTCGAATTACTTCCAAAAACAACTAGAAAACCTACAAGTTTCAATGTAGCAAATTTATTGAAAAGTCCCTTTTAGATAAAAGATCTAGATTACTTAATAGTAACTTAAATCAAATCCAATTACCATGAAGATTATTTAAACATAAGATCCTTATTATCTAAATTTCTAACTGAAATAATTTTAGCCAAACAATGTCTATATTACTCATACCAAAAAAATTTCAAAATTTTGCACTAATTCATCCATACTTAGAAAACCACTTAAACTTGTTATTCAATCCCATAATAAATTTCTAACAAGTATTTCTAAATTACCTACAATCAATTAATAAAGTTTCAAGCAATAATTAACTCCAAAAATCAAAATCCTCAATTTCTACTACTACAAGTTCCTCTAAAAATTCTCAAATTGTACTTCAAATCCAAACAATACATTCTAAACATATTAAATTTCAATTTTAATTTATATAATCAAATCCCAAGCATTAAATTCAAATATAAATTGTTAGACACAAAACATAACCTTAAATCCTACAAACTAAACATTTGAACAAATCTTATCCTCCTAAACCCTTGTTCTAACCCCATTAACACATTTAGACACAAAGTAATCAATTAAAACCATCACAAATTCAAAATTGTGGAAACCCTAATTTTTCCATTGTCAAGAAATTCAAAAACAAAGTAGGAAGTATACTTAAAAAATATTTAGGATATATACATGGTTTTGGAATGCTTGAAATTACTTCCAAAATATCCTAACATCAATTTTACCTCTAAAATTTACTCCTGGTTAGAATTGAACTATCCTTCACTCGTACTCTGATGTCGCGTCACCTTGGGAAAAAGAAACTAAGAAACCAGAAAATGATAAGGGAGGGAGGAAGAGAAGAAAAAGAAAAAGAGTATTAATTAATAATAAGCCCCACGCACACAATGGCTCTCCTTTATTTTTTTTTAAATATGCTTTCTTTCTTCCCCCTTCCCAAACAATCTTAAACTTATTATTTATCTTTATTTTCTAAAAATCATGTCTTGAAATTAAATTTTTAAGATTTAACTGCTTCTTGAATTAAATTATCTTTATTTAAATAACTATAAGATAAATTCTAATTACAATAAAATAAATTTTTAAATTCAAATCTTTGTTAATATACATTTACTACCTTTAATTTTGTACTTCTTCATAAAATAATAATTTGAAGCTTTAAGATTGTAATGAGGATCAATTTATCTTGATAAGGATTTATGCACAGTTTCATATTTTATTTCAATAAAACATAAACTTGCATGTCTCTACGCCCCAGGAAACATAAATGAAGTTACTTTAATATCAATTTACTTAATAAATCGTATCCTACTATTACTTAAATTCTAATAATAAAGGGTGTTACAGTTGATGCCCTTGGAAATCACATCATTAAAAGAGATGTGTAATGAGTTGAGAATTATGGTTGGGCAAAGTTGAGAGGGGGATGAGAAGAGAAGAAGAGACAATCAAGGCTGTTTTTTATCATTTATGGGTCCTATTGGTTGGGTTAGCAAGAAATCCAAATTCAATTATAGTAGTTCGGGTGGCTTCTCTATTAGGAAAGAAAAAAGGGTTTTGAGAGAAGATCATAGTCCAAGGGATCTTAGCAGAGGAGTAATGCCTCAAGAAGTAATGGAGGTGTAATCAGGTATCATAACAAGGTTATTTGCTCCTACTTATGTGTTTAGACTAGCCAAGGCCCTACAGTGCAGCGAATATAGAAGAAACCACATGGGCCAATGCTGGACCTACTTCATATGCAACTAGGTAGGATACATTGCCAAGTATTACCTTGAGAAGCAAAGCACCCTAAAGCAAAAATTGACTATTCTTAGCTGAGTGTTCATGACATCTAAGGAGGAGGCCAAAACATTTAAGAGATTGACCATTCCCACAAAGGCATGACATTGCAGAAACAACGTATAGGGCTCTAAACTACTTATGTAATCTAAATGTTGTGAAATCTAAGTCCCATGCTTGCTATCTATTTTTGTACATGTTCCTAAAAACTATTTAATTAAGAATGCATCAACCCATGTAAAGGTTGTTTTTGGGTCTAGGGAAGCAAGCTCATCATCAAGCTCATAAAATTACAAGATGTTCAAAAATAGGAAAGAAAAATAGAAAATGCATATTTTCTTGAAACACTTATCATATTGTCGCCTTTGGATAATTCTCCTTAAAATGATAAGGAAATTGAATCAAACTTTTTCTCTTTAAATGTTGAAGGAAGCCCTTTTGATGATTGTTCAAATATAGAACACGTAGAATACTTCTTAAGGCTGCCATTGGACCTCTTTACTTTTACTATGACAATATATTGGAAATTTTAGAAGAGGGACCATTCATGTATTGCAACTATAGTAGGATTTTGTTTATAGAGTATAGGTTTGAATTGTAACTGTGGCTTGCTAAGACAATTCCTAGTGAATATAATTTTATATTTTAATGAAATGAAGTTCAGTTCAATTTGCTAATTACTTGTTAGAATATAAAGATTTTATTTCATAATTTGAATTTAAAGATATGTTATGTATCAGAAATGTAAAAGTTTCAAAAAATTCAAAGATGTTTTAGTGAAAAAATGAGAAAATTTTCAAAATATTTATTTGTATTTTTAAAATATCCTTTAGTGTTTTCATGAAAAATATTTTTTTTTCAAAATATCATTTACTGTTTTCATGAAAAATAAGAAAATATGTAGAATATTCATTTATGTTTTTAGAATATCTTTTAATGTTTTCATAAAAAATGAGAAAATTTTTAAAATATGTAAAAAAAAACATATTCAAATATAAGATGCATTTTATGAAATTTTATGTGTGCAAAAAAACATACTTAAATATCTTAAATGCATATCCTAAAAATTTACATGATAAAGGTTGTGTATTAGTTACTGTCATTCATTTATTCAAATATGATTTATGCATATTTTGAAAATTGAAACATGGGTGCATGGCTTGAGCATTGATGAAAGAAAACTCCTTATATGTTAGCCCTCTTCAATTATATGCATGATTTCTTCAAATAAATGCAACTTATATTCCATATATTCAAATATGCATATTTAATATCTTGAAAATTTACACTTAGGTGTATGGTTTGAACATTAGATATAAGGATCTCCTTAAATGCAGGCCTTCTTTCAATATATGCAAGGTTTCTTCAAATAAGTGCAACTTACATTCCATATATTCTAATATGCATATTTGGTATCCTTAAAATTTACTATAGGTGTATGGCTTGAACATTGGATGTAAGGATACTTTTTATATGTAAGCCATCTTCCATTAAATGCATGATTTCTTCAAATAAATGCAACTAATATTCCTCATATTCAAATATGCATATATAATATCATGAAAATATTACACTTAGGCATATGGCTTAAATATTGGATGCAAGTATACTCCTTATATACAGGCTGTCTTTTGCTATATGCATGATTTTTTTGAATAAATGCAACTTATATTCCACATATTCAAATGTGCATATATAATATCCTGAAAATTTACACTTATATGTTTGGCTTGAACATTAGATGCAATAATACTTTGTATATGTAGATTCTCTTCTATTGTATGTATAACCTCTTCAAATAAATACAACTAATGTTCCTTATATTTGAATATGTATATATGATATTATAAAAATTTACATTAATTAGTATACACCCCTTATGCAAACAGTGTGTTTATGAGAAGTGAAAAACAATGTCTTCTAGGGTGGTTTTATTTTATCTAGAAGATAAAAAATCTAAAAACCCTAGCCTTATGGCACTCCTTCTCTTTCTTTCAATCAATGTGCTTCTACCATTCAAAGTTGAGGTCGCTCCTGTCATTGTCAATTCCCACCTACAATTGTAGCCATGCCTTCTCTATCCAAGATTAAAGCCATTCTTATACCTTCCAAGTCTCTTAAGAAAGTATCTCCTCCTTCATCTTCTCAGTCGAGCGGTGACCTCTTTTTAATTGGATTTACCTACTCCTTCATCAAATCATCATCGTATTGTCCCACATATTAGGTCATCCGTTTGGTTGTGTATCCTATAAGAGCCTGCCATATTCTTCCAATTAGTTGTGCTAACTACTATATAAAGCAAAGTGGAGAGGCACGAACTTGTAAAATAGCTAAAACACAAACACTAATACTAAAGCTCAATAGGGGAAACACGATGGGTGAATGTGACAAAGGGAAAAGAGGTCGCAGGACACTAGATGGCACGATCAATGGGAAGGCCAAAACAAAAGTGGATGCAAGAAACCACAAATAACATGAAGATTCACAATAGTTCTTGGAACTCTAAAGCTTGATGTGCTTCAAGACTTAAACTTTGTGGCTAATAGAAAAGAAAAGAGGTGAGGCACGATGAACAGACAATGTGAATATAGGGGAGGAAGATAAAGGGAGAAAAATTTTAAGAATGGAAGTTTGAATTTTAAATAATTGAGAAAAAATAAGATAGAGCTAAGAGGAGAAAAAAAAAGTCAAAATGATGCAAGAGAAGGCCTTACTTTAAACTTGAAATCACTAAGCATTTAATCAAATCAGAACCAAGAGCAAGAAAAAGACAAAACAATATAAGAGGAAGCCACCATAGCTTGTATGGCACCCTTAAATCCAAAGGGCATAAAAAATGTACATAGTATACCGTTCATCTACTGTAGACGATACCATTCGAAAATCAAGGGGATTTATTTTCAATGTAAAAATTTAACAGTAATTTTTAGGATATGCAATGGCATATTCGAATATATGGAAGGTAAATTTCATATCTTTGAAGAGTGCTTGCATATTGTGAAAGTCTTTGTTTTTAAAAAGACTTTGCTTGACATATTGACACTGAAGGACCTTGTTTGACGTATTGACACTGAAGGACCTTGCTACACTTCTTTTGTAATTCTAAGGGCAATTTAGTCATTTGGAGCTCCAAATTAATGCTAGCGAAGGACCTTAAATCTAAATCTCTCCTAAGTCCTTATGAGCAAACAAATTTGTGGTAGAGTCTTTTTGAGCAATTTTCCCATAATTTTTCACCAATTTTTGTTTTTTATTATCTTTTTTTTAATTAAAGTCTACGGGCTAGGCCAAATAAAATATATTGGATTTTCAATTTATTGGATTCTCTCTGGTCACAAAAAAATATATTAGACTCTCCACTTCCTATATTTAAGAGGATTATAGCGAAGTATAACTGATAACCTATAGAAATTTATGTCATCTCAACGCATTTTCCTACAATTTCATATGTTTTTTGATGAAATTATGCATATTTTTGGTGGATATAATAGAAAAATGTGCATAATTGTGTAAATTATGCATAATTCTTATCTTGGTATAATTAATCTTGGATTCACAAACTTTCTTGTCTTCTTAGATTGTTGGAGCATTACTTAAGGAGTAAAGAAGGAGTTATGAAGTTATTATATCAAGAAAAAGTCAAAACAAAGAGTGAAGAATTAAGCTTTAGCCCAAGCACTTTCGGCCTTCGTCGATAAACCTTTAGCCTCAGTCAAAAGCCAGAGACAGCATACTACTGATGCGTTTTGGCTGTAGCCGCAGTCTTGTTTGAGAGGTTTTGGCTGCAGTCGAGGAAGAATTAATTTAAGTTTTATGAAATATAAAGGGAGGGATAATCTTGAAAGTCAAAGTTTCAACAAGTTTTAATTGCTTTAAAATAATTTTAATCAAATTTTTATTACTTTCACACAAACATACTCTTAATTTTGCTCAACTTATCTTAAAACTTAATAGTGAATTTTAACCCTTATTTGCCTAAATCCTTGTGGGAACGATAACTCTGAAATATTCTATACTTGTGATGACCTGTACACTTGTGGTAACGCTTGACTGTGAACAATAACATATCATTATTTTGAGCTAACTTGGTAAGCTAACCGATATATTATTAGCTTTAATGGAGACATAATCCATAATTAATGTTTCAGCCTCTTAAAATATAATACCTAATGCCCCTAATGAAGTTTCTTCTAATATGATTCAAAATGCTCTTTAGTGATTAATTAGTGATAGCTTAAGTGGAATTGTTAGCAAGCATAACTTGGTTCTAAATTAGAGGTCAAATCCAAATGTGCTAGTACTGGGAATTTATAGGATTCTGGGGACATCTAGATGGTGGTTCTTGGAAAGAGAGGCCAAGAAAAAAGGAGCTTTGAGAACCACATTTTTGGTCTCCCTGAACATAGAATGAATGAAGCAGTCACATCAATATTTGATATAGAGAGATAATTTAATAACTCCATCGCATCATTATGGCCTCACTTGCCTCTCTCCCTCCCTCTTCCCATTTCTATTTTTTATTATAAATAATTCAATTTAATTCACAAATTTGGCCTATGATGTAATGACATATATATCATATAGTTAGCTTAAAGGGAAACATCATATACCGTACCAACATTGGAAAAGTAATTCAAAAAATATTATGTCCACTAACATCTAGTAATCTAGTCTCCATAGATATAAATCTTCATATGCAGACCACTTAATATGTGATAAAAAAACTAAATAAAATGAAACTAACATATTTCTTATCAATATTTTCAAAAATTTAGTTGTTGATAGAAGACAATAATTATATTTCAGAATTGCAATTCATGTAATGGACCTCACATATTAAAATAAGGCTCATTATTGTTGTTCATTATTATCAACACACATCAAATCTTCAAAAAGATTTACATTATTTATGAGAAATAAATATAGTTCATTTTAAATCGCACATTTAAATCAAAGGTGGGTTAAATAGTTTCATAACCTGCATTAAAAATATTAATATATTATTAATAATTAATTAAAAAAGGACAATGTGATGCTAATGTTGAAAAATTAAGTGCAATACATTGTTTCTTAATTTTCTTGAAAATGCTTGTAGCTAGCTCTTTCAAGAATATATTTAAGTAAAAATATACTTTAACCCTGATTTACATCATACTTTCTCTACTCCTTATTGTAAGACTCTTCTTTGTGATCCTTGATATAGAATCAATTATTTAAAGCATTAACTTCCCTTAAATATTCTTTGTTTTAAAAGTATTAAATTATTTTAACTGAATCTCTTAATTTAACTAAATAAAGTTGTTGATATATCCTTATTATAAAAAATGGAGATAGTATTAAACAGCACACCAGATGAGCTTTAGCTTTATATATTATTGTAACCTAGACATATAAAAATTATTGGTATATATTAAACTAATTTAACATAAATATATAAACATACAGGATATACATTTCTTTACAAGATTTTTGGTCCCCTAATTGTTCACTCTTTACAAATTTATATTTGCATTTATGATTGATTTAACATCAGTTCATAATATTATTATTTTAATTTAACTTATCTGTATAGACAAGGGTGAGAGATGGAGCTCGTGGTGGGTGTTCAATTCTATCACTTACAGTTCTCTCTTCTAGTTGGGTTCTGTCATCGTTCTTATAATTTTTGGGAGGGCAAAAAATGAGGCAACTGAAAGAAGGTGGTGGTGTAAGTCCTGGGACTATCCTAGTGTTTCATAGCACAAACACATTAGAATTAGATAGGAGCATCAAAATCACTGAGTTGGTACTGAGGTTTATGATTTTGTGTCTAAGAATTCTTGTAGCTCTTCTTATGGGTATTGACACTCAGATCAAACAAGTCTTCTTTGTTGACAAGAAATCTGAATTCATAGACGTGAAGTCCTTAATGTAAGCTCTTGATCATCATCACTATTATACAATATTGTTCTCCTTATTTCTGTCTCAAATATGTATATCCTGATTTTGAATTTTGTTTTACAAGTTCTTAGTGGTGGCTAATGTGTTGGCTACTGTCTACTCTTTTATCCAAGGATTGTGTTGTGTTATGAGTATTATCAGAGGAAATGTGCTCCTCAGGAAGCACTTAACTTGGCTCATTTTCTCTTGTGATCAGGTAATTCCATGAGACCTCTCTATCTTCTTTTACTGTGTATAGTTGTCTTTCTATTGGAAGTATTTATGTTCGAGGCACACAAGCCATTAAATGTAAATATCTCTTCTAATAGGGATTGAAACCTTGATTTTTTATGTTATGAAATAATAGCTTATTCTATTAGATTTAACCCCGTTAGTGAGACTAGACCTATGTATTTTTTACACTACATTGATACCATGAATTTACCTGAGGTTCACATCTCAAATTCCAACCCATTGTCTATAACACCGCATTTAAGTACAGCCTATTAACTTGATAATGCCTTGACCAAGAATGAGTTAGAGATCCATTTCAAACTACTAAGGGAAACCCATCATAAAAGTGGAGTCTAATTAACTTCCAATGCAATATTTGATTGTGTTTCTAGGGGAATAAACCAATTATGACACTGTTACAAAAGACAAAAAGTCAACGCCATCCTAGAATTGTGATAATAAATGCCCTTTGGCTATAATAAATTTGTGGCCTCTGTGCAGTTATTGCAACATTTATGAGTTTTTTTAACTATATTAGTGTTATTTTTTATGTAGATAATTGCATATGCGATGGTGGTAACCAGGGTGGTTGTAGTTAAATCTGCAGCATTTACGAGGGAGGGACAAGCAGAGTTACAGTAGATGAGAGTGTGCAACATTTTTGGAAAGTTTTGCAAGCAAGTTGGAGAAGGGATAGTTAGTGCTTTAGTGGTTAGCATTAGTACGATGGTCCTCTCTTGTATTTCTATTTTCTCTTTATTTTGATTATATGGTGCTCATAACAAGGGCCAAAAATACAGGTTAAGAGGTTAAGAATTTGATCATGGATCTATATAGTTTTCTAGCTCTTCCAACTCTTAACATTTCTTCAAAATTGATAAGATGGTAATTAGTTTTGGAGATCAATGGAGATTTGTGCTAATATCAATAATATATTAAAGTATGGGTCTCCTTATTTTGGTTAGTGATAGTACGGTTTTATCGAAGGAAGATACAGTTTCTATCTTCTATTCTCTGAAACAACAAAAATAGAAGGAGATAGCCAAAAAAGGATCAAGGTTTTGGTTAATGATTCCAAGTATATAAAATTAATGTTTTAGACTTCTAGTCACATAATCTATATCATCATGAACTAAAGTCCTGATTCCATAATCCCATGCAATTTGAGGATAAAAAGGAAGTATACCTGAATTCATCATTTGAGGTATAGATGTAGGATTCAATGAATTTGATATCCATACTCTTGATTGTTCTCTGGAAGGAAGGGGAGAGAATAGGTTTAAACGATATTATTTGCATGTGAGGAAAAAAATCAGAGTGGGAAAAAGTTTTTGCATACTTAGGTCCTCCACCGAGAGGTGGGAGATCCTAAACCCCACGTTGATAAGGAAGACAAAACATCCCAAACATAAAAAAGACAAAACAAACAACGCGCGCTAGCACTCACACAACCGTAGGGCACGAAAGATGCCTTAAAATGTTCTCTTATACCCTATATATAATTGAAACAAAAAAATGACAGTTAACTCATTTAATATATTTTAAAGTGAAAATTTTTTTACACTTTATCTCTATCAAAATTAAATTATAATAGAGTTAAAATTGAAAAAAAATAATAAATGATCCTCCATCTGTCCTATATTTAGAATTAAGGAATCTTTTTAAGAATATCTTATAATAAGAACCAAAAGAAGTAATGTATCAGACCTCTTAAGTAATTTTTTCTAAAACCCCAAAACTCCTTTACACATTAAAAGGTAATTATAAACCATGGTTGTTTCGTTGCATTGTTAGGATGTTAGGTTTTGATTTTGATTATGAGGATTTAAAAAAAAATAGCAGTAATGTTTTTATTCCTAATTCTATTCCTCAAGAATTATGAGAAAAGTTGATGTAACCATCAATAATTTTTTTTATTTAATAAATGAATAAAACAAACAAGTCAAAGTTTTAGAGGGAGAGCCAAATCAGTCATCATTCTTTTCCTCCAAATAAACAAAGTGAAGAATGATCCAATGCAAAAGGGGCTCTCAATAGTGTGAGCTTTCCTTGTCAAAGAATGAGCATTAGAGACTACATTCTACAAACAAAGTTAGTAATGACTACCTCCAATCCTTATTAATTACATTATAGACATTATAAATAATATGAAATGGATGTTATAGAAGGTTGATTGCTTCCCTACAATCAAAGCAAACTTCAATGTTCTTTAAACTCTTGACTAGCAGAGTTCAAGTCCTCTATCTATTCCCATAACTATTGCTAAAGCCAGGGGACAAGGGGTTATTTTTCAAGGTTGCAGCAGAAACCAAAGACCCAATTACCAATATCTTTGCTAACTTGATTGTCACTAGTGGCAAGCCATCATTCTTGGTAGAACCATTCACATCTAATCTAACAAAATCCTATTTAGGAGGATGCCATTTGTGAACCGTCAATTTTTTTTTATGCACCTGAAAAGTTAAAAATCTTTATTATGATAAGAAAAAAGAGACCATGCATTGGTCATAGTGAAAGGACTATATTGCTTAAACGTGCATTCGGTTTCGGTGCTAATCACTTAATGAGCACCACCATGCTCATCATTTGATGAGAATTTAAACCGTCCATATTTTATAAAATTAATCAAAAGAGGAATACAAACTCATTTTGGCCACTTTAGTTGTAAGATTTTTCACCCCTTTTAAATCTAGATCATTCTTGATATATATTTTAACTAATTCAATGACATAATCAATTTGAGACTTCTATTAATGATATTCATAATAATATTTAATTTAAAAGACATATTTATCTACTAGTTTGTTTTTTTTTTCTAAAGTTGGCAAAATGATTTTACATATTGCAATTACAATTAAATGATTAATGGTTGAAAAATCCCCTTTATTTTTTGTTCCAAAGATCTGGAAAATGAGTGGCACCATTGAAAGAATAATTTAGCATGGCTATATCTAACAAATACTTTTCGATAACATTGATTGTAAATTTCTTATATACTTATTACAAACAAAAAAAATCAAGTAGAGGATAATTATAAAATATGTAATTAAAGTTTTAAGTTCTTATTTTTAAGTTTCTAATTTAAAAAAAATACATTGCACTCCTGATATAAGATCTTAGCTTTGCCATTGTTTAAATATAAGATCTCAAGTTTGAGTTTGTGTAAATACAAAAAATGCATTTGAAAGAACTACATTTAATTAAACAAAACAATATTTGAATACATTCTTATCAGATAATTATATAAAAAACAAGAAAGAATATAATATTATATTATATAACATGATTTATTTATATTTATATTTTATATAACCAAGGCCAATACAGAATAATTGAGAGGTGCCTCACAATGATTTTAATTATCTTAAAATCTTATGAAATATATAAATTGCTACTAAGTCATTAAGTTTCTCAAGTGTAAATAGGTTTTTGTGTAATTACGAAAATATTCTTATCTTTTTTTTTTTTTTTTTTATAATAACTCATGTACAACCGCCAACAAAGTTTCTCGGACCTCTGCCATCGCTGCCACCTTCTTCAAACTCTGCCCCCTTATGATGGAAATGGGAATTTCCTTTCAGGTCAATCTCAACTCAATGCTGAGGAGAAGAAGAGGAGGTCACCTTCATGCTTTCTTGCACTCTTCAACTATGAAGACCAGTGGCGGGGGTCACTACAACAAAATACAGTATTCTCAACTTAAGAATATTGACAGGCATGACTTAGAGTAAAAAATAATAGAATTTTCCACAAATAATTATGATTGTCAAAATATCACCGGTGATTCTGATCATTCCGATCTTGAAGCCTCTGTGATTAAGGAGGTAGACAGTGAAGCAGTTGAACCAGAGAGAAAACCTCGGAAGAGAGGACGAAAATCCGAAAAATGGCAGAGAGGAGACTCTGAATCATGTTGAAGCTGAAAGGTAGAGGAGAGAGAAGCTCAATCAACGGTTCTATGCGATTCGTGCTGTGGTTCCAAACATTTCAAAGATGGATAAAGGCATCAAGCATCCCTTCTGGGTGATGCACTGACTCAAGCCGAAGCTTCAGAGACTAGAATCAGACAAGAATGAATTGTAGAACCAATTGGGTTCTGTCAAGAAGGAGCTCGAGGTAGCCCAAAACAAGGGCTCTGCGCCACCTCCAGCGGATAAAGAACCGAAGTCGTCCAATCACCATACAGGCAAGATCATTGATTTTGATATCGACGTGAAGGTTATCGGTTGGGATGCGATGATTCGAATTCAGTGCAGCAGGAAGAACCACCCAGCAGGATGGTTGATGGCAGCATTGAAGGAGCTAGACCTGGATGTGAACCACGCGGGTGTGTCGGCGATGAATGATTTGATGATCCAACAAGCAACAATGAGGATGGGCAGTCAATTCTACATGCAGGCGCATTTGGCACTTTCATCATCGAATGCATCAAGATGAGGCATTTTCGTAATTGAACGAAAATTTATTTTCAATTAAAAAAACTTATACATTTAATCAAAACATGTAAATTTTTCATAAATTATTTATTTATAATAATTTTTTATTATTAATTTTTTTAATATATTAATATTTAGGAAAAATATAACTTTAATCTTCACATTTTACTTGTATTCTGTTATAAGTCGTATGTATTTTTAATATTTAGATCTTTACACTTTTATTTTTTATTTTTTAAATTTCTATTAAATTTATGTTTTTTCTAATATTTATTTATCATCATTTGATTGTCTACAACCATATTACATGTAAACTTTAAGAAAATACTCCCATCGTTCCGATATACAAAGTGTTTTTAATTAAATCCCGCATATTAATAAATATTTATTATTTATTTAAATTTATATAAAAACATAATAATTTTTTAATTTTATTATTAATAATATTATAATTAATATCATGATAGCAATAGAAAAAAATATATAATTAATGATCTATTTTATTTTTAATACAATAATAAAATTATTTAATTAGTTAAAAATATTTATATTTAAAAATAAAATAAAATTTTAAAAAATATTTTATATATAAAGATGAAGGGAGTAAATCTTCTTGAAATAATTAATAATTTGTATATTTCATACAATTTAGAGTAAATAGAATTATTGTGAGGGATTTGAGTCTTTGTTCCAAAATTCTTCCTCTAGAAAGAGCTTCTGGAAACAATCACTAGCCGTCTTTGACCTGACACCTGTTTTACTCCCGCCAAACCTCCTGGAGGTTGTCCTGATTCCCCCTAAAACCCTAACTTCTCAGTTATTTCTACTTCTAGTCTGGCTTTGGTACTAATCGCTGAATTGAATTGATTGTTGATTGGACGACAAGGGAAAGAGTGGGAGATGTCACAAAAATTCTCGCCGGCTCTTCGGATTGGAGATCTCAATGATTTCATAGCGCCATCTCAGGCATGCATAGTCTCTCTTAAGGGGTTAAAGTCTAACACTACGAGGCCCGACAAAGCCGAGGTATTTGGTTTTGGTTTCAATGTTTCATTGAAAACTAGATGAAGTTATGCTGGCCATTTCGCTAGGCTTGCTTATGAAATTGATGTCATTTTTTTCATCCCCCAAAGCTATGAAAAGAATATGCTATCCATGTGTGATGGTATGTAATTTTTCTTTTGCATTTACAGTATGTTATTCAAAATTGTTAATTTGACTTGTTCCATGTAAACGCCACTGAAGGTTTCGACCGCCAAAAAGCAATCACTGCCAGAACCTGTTAAGATTTCTCTCAAGGACTGCTTAGCATGCAGGTGAGTCATAATGCTCTTTCTCTGCTTCATATGAATTGCTGGAAGATGTATAATTTGAATTCGAATCCATCCATGAGCTATTTAATGGTTTTTCCATAGGTTTTATTTTATTGGAATTTTTCCAATGAACGAAGTTGTTGCCTTGTTGGATTGTTGAATGCTAATTTCTTGTGTCAACTGTGATGTGTCCAATTTTGCCTGTGCTTAATCCCGTGGGCGAAGGTTGTAGATTCCTTACAAATGGGATGCTTCTTAAATTGATTCATGATAAAATTATCTTGTCAATTTAGTCCTGCACGGAAAGAGTAGTTGTCAATTTTGCCATCATATAATTGTTAAGTAAATTTGGTTTTCCACGTATTGGTATTTCTTGATTTGGTCTCATAAGTATAAATGAAATTAACAATGTAAAGACACATTGCATACTTTTTATGGTCAGCTTCGTCAGTATTATTATATAGATTGAGAGAAGATCGACTATAAGTTTCATAGATGGTATATTGATACAAGATTATTATTTGTGAGGGATATGCAAGGATAAATTTATTAGACAATTCTATGAGAGCTAATTATAAATAGAGAAAATATCATTCAAGGACCATTGAGACAAATTAACATCAAACAAGAACAAAAAGATTCTGAAATATCATTACAAGATTATAGGATTGATTTGAAAATAATTTTTGATGGGAAAAGACTATGATGCCCCTACTTTTTTTTTTCCCTTTTCTAAAACTTATCAACTAGCAAATGGTTTTTTGTTAAATGCGAATGGTTGCTTGTTAATTAACAAATGGCTACTTGTTGAAATATGATTTACATTTGTTCCTTCCAACAACCAAGTTCTTTCATATTCTTAAATTTGTCAATTAGTGAATGACTTCTTGTTAAATATGAATGGGTATTTGTTAATTAACGAATAGTTACTTGTTGAAACATAATTTACACTTATCTCTTCCCACAATCAAGTTCTTTCAAACTCTTGAACTTATCAATTAGTGAATGATTTCTTGTTAAATACTAATGGGTACTTATTAACTAATGAATGGTTTCTTGTTAAAATATGATCTACACATGTCCTTTCCCATAACCAAGCTCTTTTATGTTATTGAACTTGTCAATAAGCAAATGGTTTCTTGTTAAATGTGAATAAGTACTTGTTAATTAATGAATAACTTCTTGTCAATTAAAAAAGAAAGGTAGGAGTATTATGGTCTTTTCCTAGCTAAAATTATTTTCAAATTAGTGCCTTGGTTTTGCAGTGATATTTCAAAATCTTTTGGTCCTTCATTGATATTAAATATTCTTAGTGGTCCTTTAATGATATTTTCCCTTATAAATATCCTGTTATGAGGGAGGGATTTTAGTCAAATACTTTTTGGTTTTCAAATCAAAGTCTTATGTTTGAATCCTTATAAAATTGATAGTATTAAGATCTCTATTGGGTAATAGGAATCAAAATGGTGAAATTTCTTCATTTCAAGTTGCAAAAATCTGATAAGATTGACATAAAGGAAGCTTTCTTAAAGCTTGGTAATTGTTTATAGTACAGGTTCTAACAGGAAGTTTAATAAATTTTTTGACAATGCAGTGGGTGCGTCACATCGGCAGAGACGGTTATGTTGGAAAAACAGAGTTTGGATGAGTTTCTATCCAATATTAATAAAGGAAAGGCTGTGATCGTGTCTCTCTCTCCCCAGTCCAGGGCCTCACTGGCTGTTCATTTTGGCATTTCTCCACTTCAGGTGACTTATAGGATATTGCCTTTTGTCATCATTATTAAATTTGGAATATATTTGACTGAAATCCATCATTCTTCTTCTCTTTCCCCATTAGCTTACAAGTGAAAGTTTTGATGTTTCAGGTTTTCAAAAAGCTGACAAGATTTTTTAAATCCTTGGGAGTGAAGGCAATTTTTGATACAAGTTGCAGTAGAGACCTAACGCTTGTTGAATCTTGTGATGAGTTTATCTCAAGGTATAAACAGGACCAATTGGTTGACGATGAAAGTTCTAAGTTGGGCCTACCAATGATTGCATCAGCATGCCCAGGTATATATATCTATATTTATATATCAATATGTGCAAAATGTCAGATATATTGCTTCTATGAGGTACACACTTAGGTGCTTGACACAACATTCAACATTCATGACGACATAGCAAAATCCATATTATGGGAAACATTCATGTAATTTCAAGACCATGTCATGTGTATAAAAAGTTAGAGAAATGTTTCTAAATATTAACAAATACATGTAATGTGCTTAAGATATATTCATCATGTGTTCGAACACGTTAGAAAAGTGTTCAGGAAATGTTATGATAATTTTAAAATTTTCATAATCCAATAGGAAACTCAATTGTGGTTTCATGGTGTGGTATGGACTACTGAGTTCCTCAAAGACACATGATTTATCTATTCAGTTGTTAGTGTTTTGGAGTATCACATACGCACAGAGAGAGGGAGGAAGGGGGGTTGAGGGAGCTTAAAGTAGCCTTGCAATATGTAGGATAGATTAGGGTAAGGGGTCAAGAATTAGGGTGAAGAAATTGCTGACCAGTTTTAATTAACACAGTCATCTTTTTATAGGTTGGATATGCTATGCTGAAAAGCAGCTTGGATCCTTTGTTCTACCTTACATTTCTTCAGTTAAGAGTCCTCAGCAAACAGTTGGAGCTATCATAAAGCACCATGTGTGCCAGGGTATGGGATTTAGGTAGGCTGTCCATTTAAATTATAAATTTGCTGTCCCTGTGGGTTTGAGTTACAATATTATTGGAATATTTTGTTCATCTACTGTTAAGTTTTGGAAATCCTCCATGTCTTTGATCAATGCTTCTTTTGTAAGTTCGAAATGTTAGGCGAATTTTTTTTTTTTTTAATTATCTGCTTCATAATAAGTTTGGTTAATTGTCTGGCAGAGCTGAGGAAGTTTGCCATGTTACTGTGATGCCTTGTTATGATAAAAAGCTGGAGGCTGCTAGGGATGACTTTGTTTTTGACTTGGAGTCCCATGGAAAGGGGGACTGGAGTGAATTTAATAGAATTCCAGAGGTAGATTCGGTATTGACAACTGGAGAGGTTTTGGAATTGCTTCAGGTTAGAAGTTTCTATGTTCTTATTCTATTATGTTTTTCCCTTTTAGCTCTTCTTATCTAGTATTAATACCTTTAGTGATCCAATCTTACAGTTAAAAGAAGTTGATTTCAGAAGTTTGGAAGAGTCCTCATTGGATAGACTGTATGAACCATATGTTTTAGTTAGTTAATTTTCTGTATTTGCCAATTGTAAAAATTGGTATTTATATACTTGCTGCTTCTTGCAGGCTGACAAATATTAATGATGATGGATACCTTTATGGGGTCTGTGGAAGCTCTGGAGGTTATGCAGAAAATATTTTCCGATATGCAGCAAAAACATTATTTGGAAGACAAATTGATGGCCCTCTGAACTTCAAAAATATTAGGAATTCAGATTTCCAGGAAGTTACTCTGGAGGCATGTTCTTGTAAACTTATTCATAAATATGTGTCTTGCTTCTCGTAAGGTTGTTGTTTGAGCCCAACATCTAGAAATGTCTGGTTATGGAAGTGCCAAATATTATCCAGGAAAAAATATTCAAGTATTTTCAGCATCCATTAGTTATCCTTGACACAGTTTTGCTTTGGTAACCTGATATTATCCTGTACCTTAGCCACAGTGTTCTTGATGTCACAGTTGTTAAACAGTCTCTACAGGTTTTTTTTTAAGCTACAGTTTATTTCTCTGGTTCAATATATTAATAAAGTATTATGTCTTATTGTCTATGCAGGTGGAGGGGAGAACAGTGTTGAAATTTGCTCTATGTTATGGTTTTAGAAACTTGCAAAATATTGTTAGAAAAGTTAAAAGTGGGAAATGTGATTACCATTTCCTGGAGATCATGGCATGCCCTTCAGGTCGTGGTCCCTCTTTTACTGGAAATTCCATTTCCTTCAACTGATGTGCTGTTGCTTTCAGTGAGGCCAGTAAATTGAATATATATTGACTATATGCTATAATGAATTGAACCAGGTTGCTTGAATGGTGGAGGTCAAATCAAACCAAAGCCAGGACAATCTCCAAAAGAATTGAGTCAGTTATTGGAAATTGCATACATGGAAAATGTAAGTTTAACCTGACCGGCCAGTATTTCATGGTTGCACTCATTTTGCTTGGTAGATATGCGCGCGCATGCGCTCGCACGTGTATTTGTGTGTGCTGTCTGCATCTGCATCTGAGCATGTATATTAATGGTTCAGATTCTTGTTACATTTGTCATTCTTATCCTTCTGGAATTTTTGTTCTTTTTTTTTTTATTTTATCAATTATCATTCTTATTAGGGCACATTAGCGTCATATAATCTATGTAGCCAACCCCACGTAGTGAGAGAAGGTTTGTTGTTGTTATTGTTGTTGTTGTATCAATTATCATTCTTATAGAAGGAAACTTCAGATATTAAAAGTCTTGTAGTTGATAATATAACTGTATTTCTGTGGAAGATTTTAAATTATTATTTGGCCATTTGCTAGGTTTTGGTGGCAGATCCCTTTGATAATCCTATTGTGAAAAGTTTATATAACAAGTGGCTTGAGCAGCCTGGGTCTGAAAAAGCTAGGAAACACATGCACACAGAATATCACCCTGTTGAGAAAAGCATTACTTCTCAGTTGAAATGGTGAGAAGATTCAGTTTAGAAGATGTTCGTGACCATCATTCCCTTTCTGGTATGGAGTTGAAATTTTTTGTGTTCGTTATTCTCAAGGTAATATTCCAGTATCCGGTAGTAGTTTCCTTCAATCCCTTTTCCCTTCAATGTTTGCATCTGTAGAGTCATACAATCTATCGTTTTGAACATTTTATCTGAATGTTACTAAAGTATATATTAAAGAATCTCTAGATGATACATTCTAGATTTTTGGTTTAGTTGTTTACTTGTTCAATAGGGATGAGACTCCAACCCCTTCTGAAAATTGCTATCCTCGAGTTCTTAACTCTGGTGTAGAAAGTGGTCATGCATTAATTTGGTGATCTGAAGGCGATTAGTGGCATTGTTAGAATGAGATTTTTTTTTTTTCTCTTTCTAATTTTCACGCAACTTTTCTCAAACTTGCCATTTCTGGGTTTTGCCTATGATGGAACAAGATTTTGATGTCTGAGAGGATGATATGTCTTTCTCATTTTCCCCGTCTCAGGCAGATACCGCAGAAGTAGAAACCAAAAACTAAACAGGCACGAGAGGTCGAGCAAAGTGAAGGATAAGGATGATTCAAACATCCACCAGCAACATCGCCAAGAGACTGTCAAGTTTTTGCATGGATTGAAGAAAGAAGGGATAGTGTTGAATTATATCTAAACAATCTATTCCTCCAAGTCAATTTTTTCTCAATCCAAATGCCCCCTTTTTAAACCTGTTATAGCTACAGGTCATTTTCAGCAGTAAAAGCTAAACAGAGTGTACATGGATGATTCAAGTATGTAAATGAATATGATTCAGGCTTTAACGCTCTCGCGATAATTATGGAATTACGAGTTGCTAGAGAGATTATTCATGTGGTTTTGGCCAGTTTGAATTTTCTTGTGTATGATTCATTTTCAAATTTGTACATTTGATGTGTCCCTTAAAGCAATAGATCTTATTCTTTTTTTTTTTTTGGGCATGAAATGGAAAATATCATTAACTCGAAAGGGAACTGTTCAACCAATACACCAAACAAAAGGCCAAAAAAACACAAACATTACATCAAAGTTCTAAAAGTGGAGAAGGATGTAGAAGTATGATTGACTATTGCCCTGAGTTGGGACAGAACAGTGTCAAGAATGAAGACTTCCTTAGTAAAGAGTCTTCTATTCTTGATGCCCCACAGCTTCCAGCAGGTGATGCTTATGCCTATCTCTCAGGAGACTTCTAACCGAGGATTGTAAAGACATTTGGTGAGTCAAGAACTAATACCGCATCCATAGAAGTCCATACACATATCAGTGGGTAGTATTTTCTTCCAAACTGGTGCTGCAAAATAGCATTCCTTGAAAACATGATTAATGTTCTCAACCGTGGCATTGCAAATTGAACATCTTTGATCATGAGCCATTTTCCTTTTAAATCTCACCTTTGTAAGAAGTTTCCCTTTTAGGATGAGCCATACAAAAGCTCTTACCCTTTGAGCCATTGGAAGTTTCCAGACTTTAGACCATACACTATCAGTATCATTCCACTCAAGTGCTTGTGAAGAAGTGTAAGCTGATTTGACAGTATCATTACATGGCTCGTTTTACCCTTCTTTCACTCGTAGATCTTGTAATGAAACATGAAGTTATGTAAACACGAGATCCGACAACTATATTTACTATATGGTGTAAATATAGTAAAGAGAATATTTTGGTCTAAATATTTTGGTCATCGGACCTTTTCTTTATTATTATGGTTTGGTGCGTATCAAGAACGCTAAATCTATAAGATCATGTCTGGAAACGTCCTTATAAAAGAAAAGGTTTTCATATCCTTTTCTGTACTGTTAAGTCCTATAATTCAGCTGCTCTTTTCATCTTTCACACTAGAGTCCCACTTTCTAAAAGAGAATTACTTAGGAGGTCATTGGGTCGTCTGAAAGAGGATAAAGGTTTTGGAATAAATTAAAGAGGAGATGAGACTGATGAGCAAAGATGTGTGAGAGGCATTTGTTAATCTCTGAATCTGAAGAACTTGTTTGAATTGAAGACGAAGTCCTGCAAGTCTCGAAGCTGCCATTTTTGACACCTTGTGAGCTTCTACCATGTTATTCCTATCCCTTAATTCTTCTCTTTTCTCATCCCACTTGCTTCATCCATCTAATCGATCCATTAACGAGAGTTAACCATTGGCATACGTAATGCCTATACCAATTTTAATTTTTACCTGTAACACCAACTTTTGTTTTCTCTTTCTACGGAATTAATCAGAAGCCAAAGCATATTATCTCCTGGAAGCTATCACATGGATGCTGCCATTGCTTTAATGCTCAGAGGAGCTTTATTGATAATCGTATTGGCCATATCAATTTCCAGAGCCATCAGATTCATCTCTCCTTCACCTTGTCATAGCCAACTTGTTTCTGTTGATGATAGGTAGCTTGCTGCTCCTAAATAATCTCATTCTAGCTTCTTGTTCGATTTGCTGCTACTATAACCCAACATTTCTTGACACTTGTTTCTATTTGCAGTTCTAAAGATCATGTTGTTTCAACTTCTAAGGTTTCTTCTTGTACTACTCAGTACGATGTATTCCTTAGCTTTCATGGGGAAGACACTAGCCACAATTTTGTGAGTTATCTCTACAAAGTACAGAGAACTTCGCAATGCAAACAGTCATACTTTTATGGATCACAAACTTGGAAAAGGAGAACAAATCGCGCCAGTTCTTTTGAGAACAATAGAGCAATCAATAATATCTGTCATTTTTTTCTCCAAGGATTATGCTTCTTCGACATGCTATATGGATGAGCTTGTTCACGTTTTGAAATGCAAGGATAAATATGAAAGGATTTTCCTCCCTATTTTCTACAACATAGATCCATCAAATATTCGGAAACAAACTGGGAGTTTTGGAGATGGATTTGCTAAGATTAAGAAGAGGTTTGAACACAACTAGATTGCTTAATGCTTTAATAAAATCAACAAGCTTATATGGGTGGGATTCCAATACTATCAAGCATCTTCATAAATATTTCCTTTTATTTAGGATTCTACTATATTGCTATAATTGTTCCAATTTTTCACTTTCTACCTAGTAAATATGCCTTTTTTTTTACTAACATTTATGTTGGACCTGAATCCAAACTTGTTGAAGAGATTGTGAAAGACATAGTGATCAAGTTGAACTATGAGTCATCATCTCATCTTGAAGGGCTTCTTGGTATTGCTCATCATATTGACAATATCGAGAAACTTCTAAGTGAGGCCCCCATTGTTAGAATATGAGGTATGGGCGGTGCGGGTACAGCCACACTTACTAAAGCCATAGTTGAAAGGCTGAAAGCTTAATTTGATGCATTTTCCTTTATTAAAAATATGAAAGGTCAATTAGCAAGAATTAGATTGGATAAGTTACAAAAAATTTCCTTGAAAAATTATTAATTAAAAGATGAGGACATTAACATCTGTGACATAAAATCCCCTTTTGTGAAATTTTTTTTTCTTATGCTTGATGATGTGGACAATTCAATAATAGATGGGGATTTAACTGAAGTGTATAATTGGTTTGAAAAAGGAAGTAGAATTATCGTCACTTCAAGAGACATGAAAATGCTTCTATGTTTTCAACATATCATGTTCTAAGTTTGGATTTTCATGATGCATTTCATCTCTTCAGTTTGAAAGCATTCAAGCAAGATGAGCCATGTAGAGATTTCATGGGGTTATTAGAATCAATAGTGAATTATTTTGAAGGAAATCCATTAGCGCTAATAGTGCTGGATTGCTTTCTTTATGGTAGACGAAAGCATGGGTGGGAAAGTGCTTTGGATGAACTAAATTAAGATCCACTCAAGCATGTTGTTAATGTTCTCAAAGTGAGTTTTGATGGATTGGACGACAGATAACAGAACTTGTTTCTTGACGTTTCATTTTTCATTAAGGAAGAACGAGTTAATATTTCTTTGGACATGATAAGACAATTACATTACTCTTCTGCAGATATTGATAGTAGTGTTCTTGGAGAAAGATCCCTCATTTCATTTGATCATAATGGCTATATTGAGATGCATGATCTGGTGAGGGAAATGGGCCTTCAAATAGCAAGACAATAGTCATTCTTTGGTCTTAAAAGCATCATTCGACGATGGAGGCACAAGGACATTGATGATTTTTTCATGAGTGATAAAGTAAAAATTTAGTAGAAAAATGACACAAGAACACCTCAAAATATGAAAATAACACTTAATTACTGCAAAATATGAAAATAACACTTAATAACACTTATTTGATCCTTAAAGACTTGTTTGATATTTTGAATTTTGATAAAATGACATACTTGTCTTTGGTAACTATTATAAAAGATGACTATTGTAATTGGGTTATTAAGTAAAATGAAATGGAAAAATGATTATTTCCTTTTTGCAAATTTATTTATCAATAAAGTGCAACTAAAATAAGCATTTTTAGAATAAAAGTAGTATTTTTCTAACCTGTTTATAAATCACAAGTTTTTAAAAAAGTAGTTATTTTTTATTTTATTTAGCTAATATAACACAATCAAAGTAGTCATTTTCTAAAATAATTACCAAGGGAAAACATGCTATTTTGTAAAAAAATTAAAATGCTAGACAAGTCTTTGGGACTAAATAATGATTATTGCATTTTGTGATACTTAATTGTCATCTCCATATTTTCAGGATATTTTTCTGGAAAAATTACAATTAATGACCCTCTAAAAATATTAATATCAATTAAAGATCATAACAATTTAAAATTTCAGTTAAGGATCATGGTTCTTAATTGGGATAAAAAAATATAATTTGTGAGGTGGGATTCATTAATACCACTTAGATATTCATTAATCCAACTTAAGAAAATTACTAACGTATATTGTAAAAACATAAAACCTTACTTGAGAATCGATTATTTCATAAAAAACACCACTTAAAAATTTACTAATCTAATTTAAAAAAATTTCTAACGTATATTGTGAAAATATAAAATCTCATTTCAAAATTGATTGTTTAACAAAATATTTCAATTTTGACAAGTCACTTTTTGTTAAACAATCGACTCATAAATAAGATTTTATTTTTTTACAACATATGTTAAATTTTTTTGATAAATTTTCAAGTTATATTTTATATTAAATTTTTATCATCGATGATCAATAAATGAGAATATATCCAGCAATTTTTGGGTGGGGGGGAAAGGGGGGGGGGGGGTTTAAAGTTTTCACTTTTTGTTGAGGGCGGAGTTGATTGGCAAATCCATCAGAAATTACGTGCCAAAAAGAGAGAGAACGTCGTTTTGACACCGCATTTATTTTCGCTTTGCAAAACAAGAGGTGCGGTTGGCCTGGAAGCAATCTCCGTCGTCTCTCCGTTTTCCTCCTTCATCGCCATTGAAGCTTAAGGAGCTTGTTTCCCTCTCTGGTCACTACAACGGTAAAGTTATTACCTCTTCTTCGTCTTCTTTTGATTAATCTTTCGTTGCGATGATCTCATATAATAGGTTTTGTAACTCCACCTGATTCCTAGTCCTCTGCACTTTCTTGTTCATTCTAAAAAAACAATATCTGCTTCTTATTGTTTTTTTTTTTTTGCTGATTTCGTGTCTGTTCAAAGTGTTCGTTCTAAACAAATTTTCTTCGATGCTTGGTAAGAATTCTGCGTTTAATAATTCTTTCTTTATGAACAACAAATTATTTTTTTTAAATGATATTTCTGGGCCTTTTTGTTGAACAAATTAACTGTAAAGTTTTGCTGCTAATGCTTATTTCCCCTATTTTATTTGCTTTCCCCATCTTCTGTGTTCATTTTCCTTCATCGTCTATAAGTTCAATTTAAAAAAAAAAAAAAGTAATATTTTTTTAGCCTGAGGATTGAATATATACATGTAAACAAATCTTCACTTTAATTATCTAATAAGAAAGCATTATTATTTAAATTGAAATTTCATAAATGTCATTATCTATGTTGCTTAAAATTTTCTTAACTCAAACCCAAAAAACTACACAGGCAGGAGAGGCTGAATAAATTGAAGGATAAGGATGATTCAGACATCCATCAGCAACATCGCCAAGACTGTCAAGGTTATGTATGGATTGGAGAAAGAAAGGATAATGTTGAATTATATTTAAACAATCTATTCCTTCAAGTCAATTTTTTCTCAATCCAAATATACATACCATTGCTCAAACCTGTTTAGCTAAAGGTCACTTCCAGCAATAAAAGCTAAACAGAGAGTGTACACAGTGATTCAGGTTTGCGAATAAATATGAACTGGAGTTCATGTTCTGGAGTAGCACAGACTTTAGCGCTCTGGATTTATGCTCCTTAATTGTGATATTGGGCTTTGATGTCGGGATAATTATGGAATCATGAGCTGCTAGAGATAGATTATTCATATGGTTTTTGGCCAGTGTGAATTATCTTTGCCTATAATTCATTCTCAAATTTGCACATTTAACTTGGCCCTTGAAACAATAGATGAGTTGTTCCTTTCTTGCTCTGGTATGCAAGTTAAACCGTCTTTCTATATATTTTAAAATGAAATTCTAAGAATAGTATGCTTTATAGCGTGAATTGGCTCGCAATAAGAAATAAGAATGAGAGAAATTGAATAAAAAAAAAAGTAAAAAGATGCAATTTTATTCTATTGTGCTTAGTTTGGTAAGAAAAGATAAAGAGAAGAGAAAAATCATTAATTTTATATGGACGGTAATAATCTTATTATTTATAAAAATATTTATATATAATAAAATTTAATATTTTAACATATTATATATGCAATAATTTCTATCATATGTTATTGATTAAATAAAAATAATTAAAAATTATTTTATCCAATATTGACAAAAATATTTTATCCAATTTATAGTTTTATTTATTAAATTATTAAATATATAATAATCTTAAAATTTTGAAACTACAACCAAATATAAAGAATTTTAATAAAAATTTAGAATTAACATTTGTTTAATTAATTTAAAAATTAAATATCCTTCTTGTTTAACAAAAGTTCATTATTAAGATGTAACTATATTATAAATATAAAATTTTAAAATTGGTGGATAAATTTAAAAGTAAAATTTTAAGTTGAAGGTAAAAACATGAGAATTTTATGTGTTATTTTTCTCTCATCTTTGCTTTTCTCTCCATAACCAAGGAGAGAAAATCCTATTTCCTCATCATTTTTCTCTTTCACTTTTATCTTCTCCTCGCTCTTCTCTCCTGTCAAGTACAACATTAGGAGAAGTCATTATTTTCCGTTTTAGATGAAGATTTTTTTTTGGGTATATTTTCAAAATTTAAAATTATCGCTTAATTTTTGACGGGAAAAAGATTACTTTATTCTAATTCATGCTCCATTTTTTGAAATGCAGCTTTTCGTGAGTTTTTTTTCCTTCACTTATTAACATTTATATCCCAATTCATATAAATTTAATAAAATTGAGTAAAATGACGTGCACATCTGAAGAATTCATGACTAAATATGAGACTTTGATTATTTTGAGTATAGGCAAATACACAACCCACTATACCTACATAATTTGTAGAGAGTTTAAAAATAATAGAGATAATGGAAAACGTATGTTGTATATATTAATTATCGACTAATTGTATTATATAGATCACATCAAATAACCACTTTAATAATTAATTAATTAAATAATAAAATATCATATTATCCTTAACTCAATCAATTATGATATAGGGAATAACTGTGGCTATAAAATTGTAGGTTGGAGCTCTGTCCATTGGATTCACTTGTATGATCTACCTATCATGATCCATACAAGATCATAAAAATTAATCTGTTTAGATATAATTAATTAATGCAAATTCATAATATGTAAAATATTCCAACACCGCTTGCATGTATAAGTGAGGCGCCCATTCAAATTTCTCGCTGAAAATTAATTTTGAATGCATGTTGTTGTATGTGGTTTTTGTATGATTAAATGACGAACGCCTAAGCTGACAAAAATAAATGCAGAAATTTTGTTGTTCTTGGACGCCTTGAAATGATATTTGGATTGAATGGGTGATTTAAGCTTACTCTATTAATGAGTATTTTAATTACAGTCATTAGATTTCATTAATATTTAAAAATTAACAAAATATATTTTCTTTTAAAAATTTAAAACATTTTTATGACCAAAACAATTATGTTGTCCTTTCCAAAAATTTGATGTTCTTTTTGAGTTTTATTATATGACACTGATAGTTGATCACTTAAATTAAACAATTGTTACTGCAAAGTAAGACACTCTGATAGACTTTACTGAATCCAAATCCCATTGGAACACTAACATTGTTGGAGACTGTGGGCACCTTTATAACAAATATATAGTAAGAAGTTAAGAAAAGCACTCATTGAAAAATCATATCTGATTAAAATAATTTCTTTTTTTTTTGTGTATACGTTTATTTTTTGGGTCCAGGCTTCAAATTCAATACTAAAAGAGAACATTACATAGATGGCAATCATAAAATCTGAATGGTTTATGTGAGAAATAATTAGTGTTGGTTTGTTAGTTTGTTAGCTATATTTTATTATTTGTGTTGCTTGTTATGTGTTGGTCTGTTGGTCCATGGGATATAAATAGACTTATTATATGAAGTGTTTTTTGACTCAGAAGGAATAATAATATTTTGATTCTTTCATGGTTTGGGCTCTACAAAACCTCACATGGTATCTAGAGCAAGGTTCGATACTATTCAAGCCTAAGAATCAAGTTGAGTCCAAAGATTGTTGCTCAAGAACAGCGTTGCCCTCCACCAATAAGAGAAGAAAGACACCGTCTGAGCCATAAACCAAGAAAACAATTGTCCTCCACTAAGAAGAGAAGATTGACACTGTCTACATCATGAACTAACAAAAGGACGCTCAATCCTGTCGAAACGGCATCACATGAGAACATTGAAGATCAGCAAAGAAAGTCTCGCAAGATTTCTAGGGTTCTCTCTATTTTTCAGCATCTGCGAAAGAAACCCTAAGCGTTTCCTCTTGATCGTGTGAGCATTTTATCCTTTGTTCGTAGCTTCTGCAATGGCCGATGATCTGAAATCCTCCTTAACATTAGACTTCAGTCATCCCCTCTATCTTCATCCATCCGACACTTAGACTTCAACCCTTGTCTCACAAGTCCTCACCGAATCGGATAACTACACAGTCAAGAGTCGTGCGATTCAGTTAGCGATTCTTGGGAAGAAGGGGTTTCATCACAGGCTCATGTACACGAGAAAGCCAAGAAGCTAAGTTACTCGATCAGCGGGATCGCTGTACCATGATTGTAATCTCTTGGCTCATCAACTCAGTGGACAAGCAAATAGCAAATGGAATCATTTTTACTGATAGTACACACCTAATTTGGAAGGATTTAGAAGAAATATTTCACAAGACTGATGGAACAAGGATTTATTCTATTCATCAGTCTCTATCAAGCAGTGCGCAAGAATCATTGACTGTGTTTGCCTACTACACAAGGATGAAGGAATTATAGGATGAATATAGTATGCTTGTACCACTCCCTTCCTGTCAATATGCAACATCAAAGGATTATGTTCAAATAGTCAAAAAGCAGCGCCTATTTCAATTTCTGATGGGCCTTAATAATGATTACTAAGGGGTTCATTCCCAAATTCTCCTAATGAGTCCTTTGCTCGGTGTTAATCATGCCTACTCCATGATATCCCAAGAGGAGGACCAACGGTGTGTCTCTTCTAAGAGACAGACAGTCCCTTTTGAGCCTGCTACTATAAACGTAAGAGGTGGCCGGACAAGCAGAGGAAGAGGAAAGGGAAGATCACAAGATGAGTGTATTCACTATAAGAGGGGAGGTCACAAGCATTGCTACCATCTTATTGGATTGCTTGCCAACTTCAAGAGCTGAGGACAATCAAAATCCAAGTCAATCAAGTTGATGGGGAACAACAAGAAATAAATTATTTATCCTTCACAAAGGAGCAATATGATCAAATATTGCAACTCTTGAAGAAAGAATCAAATGAGGTGGCAATAGGAACAGTCGACTACATTGAGGAATGTGTGTCAAGTTTGCTTAATACTCTTCCCCCTTCAATTTATACTTCTAATTGGATACTAGATTCTAGTGCGTCCTGCCATGTTGTTGGTAGTCTTACCATGTTAGACTCTGTTAGACCATATGCTGGACCTTTAAGACTGATTAAAATGCCTAACGGAGATAAAATCATTGTAACTCATAGTAGATTTGTGAGGTTATTTAACAATGTGATTCTGCTTGATGGTTATTATTCACCACAAGAAATAAATTATTTATCCTTCACAAAGGAGCAATATGATCAAATATTGCAACTCTTGAAGAAAGAATCAAATGAGGTGGCAATAGGAACAGTCGACTACATTGAGGAATGTGTGTCAAGTTTGCTTAATACTCTTCCCCCTTCAATTTATACTTCTAATTGGATACTAGATTCTAGTGCGTCCTGCCATGTTGTTGGTAGTCTTACCATGTTAGACTCTGTTAGACCATATGCTGGACCTTTAAGACTGATTAAAATGCCTAACGGAGATAAAATCATTGTAACTCATAGTAGATTTGTGAGGTTATTTAACAATGTGATTCTGCTTGATGGTTATTATTCACCACAATGTTGTTTTAATCTAATTTCTGTCTCAAAATTAACTAAGAATGCAGAGTGCATTATATCTTTTTACCTGAATTTTGTACCTTGGAGGAGATCTCAACTAGGAGCTCCTAAAAGATTGGTAAACTCAACAAAGGGTTATACTTGTTCGGGAAGGATATAAAATTAGAAAGCATTATGGCTGTCAGGAATCACTACATAAATAAGGAATAGAATTCAGTTCTATAGCACAATAGGTTAGGTCATGCCCTTTTAGATACGCTTAGGCATTTAGAAAAGTCGAATATAAAAGCTAATAATACTACTACTCAGAATAAATGTGAGGTTTGTGTTTGTGCTAAACAAACAAAACTGCCCTTCTCTTTTAGTACTTCTAAAACCTCTTCTTGCTTTAATTGATTCATTTAGATATTTAGGGACCATATAAGCAACCCACATATAATGGTCACAGATTTTTCTTAGCATTGCTGATGACTTTTCTCGGTGTACTTAGCTATACTTGTTAAAATACAAGAATGAGACTGTGCAATGTATTCAAAATTTTCTTGCTTATGTTCATACTCAATTCTCTTCTCAAATCAAGAAAGTTAGGAGTGATAATGACCTTGAGTTTATAAATTTTAAAATTAAAAACATGTTTAATAATGAAGGTATCTTGCATGAAACCTCTTGTCCTTACACCTCCCAACAAAATGGGGTGGTTGAAAGGAAACATAAATATTTACTAGAGGTAGCCCGGAGTTTAATTTTTCACTCAAACATGCCTTTAAAATTTTAGGGAGAAAGTGTTAAGACTGCTGCTTTCTTAATCAATAGAATACCTTTAAAAATTTTAGGCTATAAAACTCCTTATAAAATTTTATGCAAAAGAGAACCAAATTTTTCTTTTATAAAGGTTTTTGGGTGTCTTGCTTTTGCTACTGTTTTACATTCTGTTGATAAATTTATGCCTAGATTTAAATCATGTATTTTCATAGGTTATCCTCCTAATTAAAAGGGTTTTATCTTGTATAATCTTAAAACTAAGAAAATGTTTGTGAGTAGACATGTAACTCTTATGGAAAATAAATTACCTTTTTGCAATAAAATTATTTCTAGACAAGATAAGCCTACAGTTTTTACTGTTGTTAGACCACAGTGCTCCCAATGATTAGCCAGCAATTTCAAAACTAGATCCAGCTCAACATGATCCAGCTTTGCATGAGGAGAAGGAAGATAACCCATCTCCTATGGATCCTGAATGCATCCAGCGACCTCCAGGATGAGTAAGGAGACCTCCATCTTGGCTGAATGATTACATATGTTATGCAAATAAGGTGGATACAGGAAAAAAGGTAAAATGCAAATATCTAATACATGAGTATATGACCTATGCAAATATTTCCTTAGATTATAAGTATTATCTATTGCATACTGATGATTTCCTTGAACCATCTAGCTTTGAAGAAGCTGTACAAAATAAAAAATGGGTAGATGCTATGAAAGATGAAATAAAGGCATTAAAGGATAATAAAACATGGATAATTGTGGATTTTCCCAAAGGGAAGAAACCAATAGGATGTAAATGGATGTATAAGAAGAAATATAGGGTAGATGAGAGTTTAGAAAGGTGTAAAGCTAGGCTTGTTGCTAAAGTGTATAGCCAGCATGAGGGAATTGATTATTTTGAAACATTTTCCCTTGTGGTTTAGATGGTAACTGTAAGAATTGTGCTTACTCTTACTGCAATGAATGCTTGGCCCATATTTCAAATAGACGTGCTTAATGCTTTCTTACAAGGAGATTTGCACGAATAAGTTTACATAAAAATCCCATAAGGATTTGATCAAGTTAGGCATAATAAAGTTTCAAATTGATCAAATCTTTATATGGCCTAAAGCAAGCCTCAAGGCAATGGAATGAGAAACTTACTAATGTTTTAATCCAAGGGGGTTTAGACAAAGCAAATATGATTATTCTCTTTTTATACAAAGCATGTCTGAAATTACTTTCATTTTAGCCTATGTTGATGATCTGGTCGTTACTGGTAATAATATGAAGAGTATAAATGCAATTAAGCAATACTTGCATCAAAAATTTAAGATAAAGGATTTGGGAAACTTGAAGTATTTTTTGGGAATAGAACTGGCAAGATCTAAATAGGGCATAGTCTTAACTCAAAGAAAATATACCTTAGATTTGATTTCTAATATGAGATTAAGTGGGGCTAAGCCACTTAGTATCCCAATAGAGCAAAATATGCATTTGTGTGCAGAAAGATGTGTTATTAATCAAAAGGAAAAAAAGAAGGGAAGAAAAGGTTCAGATAAGAATAAGAAAGAGGATCCTTTTTAAAGGACCCAACTTCTTATAGAAGATTAATAGGTAGGTTATCTTATCTTATCACTACTCATCCTGACGTAACCTTCATTGTGCAGAATTTGAGCCAATTTATGAATGCTCCATGAAAATCTCACATAGAAGCTGCTGTGTGAGTAGTGAGATACCTCAAAGGATGTCTAAGAATGGGAATATTACTTTCTGCATCTCAAGGAAATACTTTGGAGTGTTTTGTAGACTTTGATTGGGGAACCTGTGGTGATACAAGAGGTTAGTCATAGGCTATATGGTGAAGTTTGCTAATTCACTGATCTATTGGAAAACCAAGAAACAGAACACTATTTCCATATCTTTAGCAGAGGCTGAATACCAAGCACTAGGATTAGCTATTGTAGAAATTGTTTGGGTCACTAGGATGCTTAAAGATCTTGGGTTGCATGGTGTTGAACTAGTCCAAGTATTTTGTGATAGTCAAGCAACAATTCATATCACTAACAATCCAGTTTTCCATGAGAGGACTAAACATAAAGAAATAGATTGTCATTTTGTTATAGAACAATTGCAACAAGGTTTGATTGTCTTGTAGCATGGTAGGACTAAAGAGCAATTGGCTGATGTATTTACTAAAGCTCTTGATAGAGAGGATTATGAAAGGATGTTGTATAAGTTGGGAATTATAAATTTATATGGTACCAAACTTGAAGGGAGGTGTGAGAAGTAATTAGTGTTGGTTTATTAGTTTGTTAGTTATATTTTATTATTTGTGTTGCTTGTTATGTGTTGGTCTGTTGGTCTATGAGATATAAATAGACCTAATGTATGAAGTGTTTTTTGACTCAAAAGGAATAATAATATTTTGATTCTTTCATAGTTTAGGCTCTACAAAACTTCACAATTTATTTGGAGGATTTAATCTAATACACTCCTTCTCATCTTATATAACATCTTTTTGATTAATTTACAAAAAATTAAGAGAATTAGTTAAATTAATTATCAATAATGAATATATTAATAATTGAGGGAAATGTATTAATGTGATATCTTCACTGATGGCTTTTTAGTATATTTAAATTTAGTGCTGATGAGCATCCTAGATATTAAGTTATTACATGAATAGCATCTTAAATCCTAAACTTTTAAAATATGCAAAAATTCCTCTCAATTTTTAAATTTTGAGTACTTAGTTGCACGTTGATGTGAAGCCTAGTCACACACTAATGTGATACTAATCTTGACCTTAAAAAATAATGGCTATTTTCTCTAATGGCAAGGTTTTAAGGGCTTGAAATTTAAAAGTTGAGAGGAGTTTTTATATATTTCAGGCATTCAAATTTTGAAATGTTATTCACACAATATTTTAGAATTTAAAATGCCCATTAACCCTTAAATTTAAACATTGGAAGAACTAGAACAAAGTGCTTGAAAGGATTTTAACTTTTATGGATGGGATGATCAAATTATGGGAAGATATAGTTACTTATAATTTTATTTCATTAGTTTCCGGTTGATCAATAATGTTAGCCTCTATAATTTTTACAATGTGCATAAGGATTATGAGCTAAAACCAATAGAATTAATTTTAATGACATGTATTTAATTATGGGAGAATTACAAAATAAATATCTTCAAATAGGGAGATAACAATTTGATTTCACAAAATGTGATAATGCCTTATGGGTCCTAAGAAAATTAATTGTCATTAAATTTTTTTAATAAAATGACAAATATACCCCTTAATTAAAAATTGCAACAAAGTTTTTCATTCACAATTCTAATCAACAATGACGAAAGTATTTTAGACATTCACAACTCTTTATCTCATCAGTTTTTTTTAATTAGAAAAGTGAACAAAGTTTTCTTTTATTCACAATTTGATTTTGGAATTTACAAGCCTAATTCAGTAAATCACTAAAGTGTTTTAAGCATTTATAACTTTTTCTCACTATTTTTCTTTATTTTAAATTAAGAGGTATCATTGTCATTTTTTCCATTTCAGAGGGATTTATTTGTCCTTCTTCCTTTAATTATTGTATATTTTTAAAATATTATTTTAAAAGTTTTTGAGCTTTTCGCTCATTGTTTTTGCTGAAGTGAATCCATGTTTCTTCTTCCTTTTCAAATACCAAAACAGGCCCCCACCCAACATTGCCTTTATGAGATAAATATCAATCTTGAGTGGCTGAGTCTTGATTGCTTCATACAATTATCAAAGAACCTGTTGGCTGCCTACAATGCACGAAAGACCTGTTTATAAGCAAAAAAGAAATAATTTTCTTCATCCAAATTAAGGATTTTTTAATCTTTCTTAAAAGGGAGACATTTTTATAGGAAAGTGATTATCAGAGAATAAAGCAAATCCCCATTCAGTCATTCCCTTACATGAGGCTCTCTCAAGTAAAACATAAAATATATATTTTCTGAAAGAAATAGTAATAAGAACATCATAATTCTTATTTAAATTGTCAATGATATTGTTTTCTTAATATTGTTAAATGCTCGTATAGTTTTAAAATAAGCTTTTTTTTAATATGAAATAAACTGATTGATTTTATTTTATGACATTCAAGAGTAATTCTTTCTTACAAATTATACAGGGTCTACTTTTCTAAATTATACAGAATATAGAATTGGTTTTCGCAGTTGCTGATTTGAAATGCCATTGTCTTGTGTTCAACGTTTTTCTTCTCGTAAGCGTTACCAGGACACCTTCTGCCATGAGAAACAATGTGTTGACTGCTGGCATTGAAGTTTCTTGTTGGAACTATCATTATATAATATATATTATATATATATTATATATTGTTTGTACTAATTAATTAATAATAGTCAAACTTCTTGTTAAATTATTTATATTTTGCATTGAATTGAAAAGCCAGTCATCCTGTTCGTATGTGAATAATAAATATTCAAGTGTGCCAAAATGTTAAGTTTCAATTGATAATAAAAAAGTCTTAAATTTTTTACCACAATTCATTTAATGTAAAAGATATGCAAGACTTGATAAAATAAATATTTTATTTTTATTAAAATGTAAAAAGATTACAAGTCTAAATTGAAAGTAAAAACTAATTGCTGCACTTAAAAGTCATGAGTGCAAAATGCGAGTCTTTGTTAAGTGTTGACTATCTTTTTTTTTGTATTTTCGTATTTTATTTATAGTGTCAGAGTAATGGTCACCTCTTCTTTAAGACCTAGAATGCTCTGCTAAAGAATCAAGAATCCCGCGAAACTCATGACACTGTCTTTACTCAGTGTTTTTTTCATTTTTGGCAACCAACCCATCTTACCGAGATATTTGGGCATGATAATATTGCTCTCGTGAATTCTGAGATCATTTGAGATCGTATCTTTATATGCCACCTGTCCAATGTTCGCAACTGGCAAAATTTCAGCATGTTCACCATATCGTGGCCTTCTATTGAACTTGGGGTTGGTTCCTTTATTCAAATTGAGCCTGACTCTTTAATAACTCAATCCAAATAATTTTACAACCTATTGAGCGAGGTTTATATTTTAGCCCAAAACACATCTTTACACTAAAAACTTATTGCCTCAATTGTTAAATATAGGAGAATTAAAATGCACTTAATGCTTCTTAAAATTTATAAATAGTTGCTTATAATAATTATATTTGGAATTAAAATGTTGGACTAAAATGCCATGTAATTAATGTTTACTTTTTTCTTTTAATTTAATAATATTATTCATTTATGAAGGGTAATTTGATAATAATGTAATAATACTTCTTAAAATTTATCATTTTGCGTATAATTAAAAACAAAGAAACATAGGGTAATTTCTTTTATAATTGAAAACAGAGTAGAATGCTTCATTGTTTTTATTTTTGTTACCAACAAAACTACAAATTTTTAGAAGTATTTATTACATTTCTCTTAAATTATCCCTCATAATTAAATTAATGTTTATTTTTTCAAGATAAATTTATTTAATTAATATTAAAGATAATTTAGCCCAATTTTTTAATTTAAGACACAGTTGTCATATTTAATCAACTTTCTTAAATTATGGGAATTCATTTTTTTCTTATATTTGAAAATGGAATAGTATCATATTATAAAACTTATCCTTTTCCCATACTTTAAATTATATGTAAATAATTTATATGATATTTCAAAATTTGATATAAAATCTCTTAAATTTTTAAATGTGTGTAGGTAATTCTGTCTCTATGTTATTTTACTTTAAAATACTACACAACAAAGAAATCATTTTTATATAACTTATTACGAAGATGTAAGGAAATTATTTGCATATTGCTCAAAATTTAATAATATTATTTGAACAAAATCATAATTTAAAAAGATATATAAGACTTTGTATAATATACGGTGTTCGATTAGTGAAATAATAAAATAATTAATGATAAAGAGATTATTTCTATTAACTTAAAAAGTTTAGGAGTTTTTTGTGGTCAATTTTTTAACCTTGGGGAATTTATTTACACATTGCTCAGAAATCCGAATTTCATCATCTATAAATTAGAAATCCCCAGTAATGTGTTTGCAATAAATGTTTCATGATATGGTCATTGAACGCAATTTTGTCAAAAATAAAACTCTATCCATAATAAGAAAAATATTAAAGTGTTTACTTTTTGTTGAGGACAGGGTTGGTTGGCAAAATCCATCAGAAATTACGTGCCAAACAGAGAAACGACCTCGTTTTGACGCCGTATTTATTTTGGCTTTATAAAACAAGAGGCGCGGTTGGTCTGAATTCTGAAAGCACTCTCCGGCGTCACTCCGTTTTCCCCTTCATTGCCATTGAAGCTCGAGGAGCTCGTGTTCCCTCACTGGTCACTACAATGGTAAAGTTTTCACCTTTTTCGCTCATTCTTTGTCTTCTTTTGATTAATCGTTCGTTGCGATGATCTTCTATGATGGGCTTTGTAACGCCACCTGATTCTTCTTCCTCTGCACTTGCTTGTTCATTCTTGAAAAACCATGTCTTCTTTCTTTTGTGTGTTGTGTGTGCGCTTTCGTGTCTAATCAAAGCGTTCGTTTTGAAATTACCCATTATTGGCTATTTTCTTCTGTTTGAAAACCAGCACCTACACTTCTCGGGGAGAAATCATCTGTAAACGTCTCCATTTAATCTGCATGTTCTTCATTGCTTGTGAAGAATTCTACGGGGAATAATTCTTTCTTTATGAACATCAAGTATTTTTTTAAATGATATTTCTGGGTCTTCTTGTTGAATAAATTAACTGTAAAGTTTTGCTGCTAATGGTTATTTTTGCCCTTTCATTTGCTTTCCCCATCTTCTGTGTTCATCTGCCTTCATAGTAACATTGTGTGCGGACACGCTTCCTGAATTCCAGTATCCCGAAGGATCGTTTTTCAGTCACTTCTTTTCAAGTTTGGCCTTGAAAGTAGTTACACCAGAAACTATGGTTTTGTCCTTGTCCTCTTGCAATTCAATGATACTGATAAGCGGCACCATTAAACCCTTATGGGTTGTCTTCCATGGAACAAACAGATGTACCAGTCATTGAGAATAAATGTCTGGGTCATATTTCTTCTGTTTAGTGTCAGAAACCAAGCGAAAATGTCCAAGCCCAACTGTTTTTGTCCCTGAAAACATTATGGATAGCTGTTAGTATTTTGGGATCCCCGGATCTCTTAGAGAATGGAAGTTTTCAGTATATAGCCTTTTTTTTTTTAGTATATAGTCTTTTCATGGAGGAAATTGTAGCAGTAGATGAAATTATGTACTACCTTTTTGGTTGATAGTCTATTGACTTTTGTCTGTGTATCTTCTTGAACCTTTGCCAACCTGATTTTGAATTGATCTCTGATGATAAATTGGTTTGCAAAATTCATTGATCTCCTCAACAGACGGAACCAGAGGGAGTAAGAAAAAAACTGAATGGGGAAAGTTTTCAGTGTATACTGTATAGCCTTTTTTTTTAAAAGGATCGTTTGGTTGGGGGTTGAGTATGAAAATTATCTTGCTTGGTTCATTAAAAGTCTTAACTTCTCTGATGTTAAAGCTCACAACTAGGGGAGTAATTTACCCAGCATTATCTTGATAAGTTCTACTTCCTATTTTTGTCTTTCAAATCAAAAGGATAATTATTTTTAAAAATTAAAAAATTGTGACTTCTCGAGAAATAAGGAAGTATAGAAGCAATTTATACGTTAACTTCAATGGTATGGAAAGTTAATTTTTCAAATAACTCATATTTGTTAACCAAGCGAGGCCTAACTTTCTCGAATCTCATTTGGAATTCAAATATGAAAAAAATAAGTTCTATTTCAAAATATGAAAAAATAAGTTCTATGAATTTGTAATTAATTAGTTCGTCAATCAATTGTTTCATTAATTTTGAACCATATAAATTGGTCAGTGCATTAATTGGCAGTCCAATCAAAAAACTGTCAACCCTTTGTAACAGAGAAATAGAAACACAGGAGTAGGACCTACACAAGGATGGCCCACCAAATCCCACATCACTATGTCTATTTCCTTCTCAAGTGCACACAATTTCTTAGCCAAATGGATATATCTAAGGATACAAGAACTCTGCTTTAAAAAAAAATTAAACAAATATAACGTGTGGATTGAGTTAGAATTTACTTGTCTAATATTGTTGGGCCAATGTAACTGGAGATATTTACTTTTCACAGACAACTTCAAGACGTGTTGCTGACAGGAAAGTTGCAAGGTTCGAGGAACATTGAAAAGAAATCCTCATCCAAGAAAGGATTCCCTGTGGGCCCTGTAGTTCTT
>NW_026555820.1:0-49232 GCF_029017545.1 Prosopis cineraria | reverse complement strand
TCATGTTCAATATGTGAATAGTGACAATGTTTAGCTGGTCTAATAGTTAGTTGGATATATATATTTTACACATTACATTTTTTTGCCAATTTTTTATACCTTAGGCCACTTAATTTTAAAATTTAGTTTGCAAATAAGCTATGACTATAGATTTCTCAGGGTTTAAGGCTAAAGGTATAGAAATTTTAATATATTTGGATAATAATCTTAATAGAAACATTTATTGTAATATTTTTGGTTGTTGACAGTTTTGTTTTCTATTCTATGTATTTTTATGCAAGAGCAGCCACCTTATTTTAAAAAAATATCATAGATACTTGACAATTATTTACTTGACAATTATTTCAAAATAATCATTAAGTATTTATAAACTTGATGATTATTACCAAATAAATGTCAAGTATGTGTGAATTATACTTGATGGTTACTTGAAAATAATTGTCAAGTATTCATGACAAAAACTAAGTTTTTCATGCCTAATTTTTACAACTAATAGTTGATGGTTGTTATTAAATAATTGTCAAGTATTTTGGTAATAACTTTTAAGTATTAAAAAGCAAATATATAAATATATATTTAATGGTAATTTTAAATAATTATCAAGTAAGGTTTCTAATACTTGACGGTTAAAAATTATCAAGTAAAGGCTGCAAATTGTCAAGTAAGTGTGATGGTTAAAAATTATCAAGTATTGAAAAAAAATATGTTAAGTACTGGTGTGTTTTGTGGTAGTGAAGTTGATCTTGAGTATGGTATAAATAACATTTATTTAGTTGTCACTTGATAATTGTTATCTTGTCATGTTCAATTATTAATAAACATTGTGGTATCAGATTGTGCCGTTCCCCTTCTCATCAAAGCACAAGCACAAATGGCTTTCCTTTTTGACTTTGATGTGAAAATTTCGTCGTCTGTTTGCTGGCAGAGAACTTGCTTTCTTTTGGGACCAAACCGATGGGTGTTTGGTGGCCATGTTAACGTACGGCTCCAATAGCCCGCACAGAATTTATGTTCACATGCCTGAATTTTGGATTCTACATGTACGAGTGAGGTCAACTTTTGCACATGAACTAGTAGTCCTAGTGTGTTCCACGTAATTTGAAAATTATGGACCATTTATTGTTAATTCAGTTGCTTTATATCAACTTGACCTGCATGCAGGGTATATCCAACGCCACATGATTAAGTTAGCAAGTGCTCCAGGTGTATACAGATGAAACCGAAGCGGCATCACCTGAACACCAATCAATATATTCTAATCAATTAATTGAAAGGATCACTTTCTTCATCCACTGTATATTTATGAACTATTTCGTTTGTTAGTGTTTCAAAATTCAAAAAGTTATGCATACTTCGTTTTCATCATCATAATCATTGTTTTCTTATAATCCATTATACTAATAAAAAACAGAAACAGGAAGAGTCGACTGCACTCATAGCCATGGGATCAGCATCAGACAGGGACTGTCAAGGAAGTGCATCTTACAGGAGCCTGTGACCACAAAACATGCACTTCACTTCACTTCGATTCCTTTCCGATATAATGACTTGGACTTTAGAGCCCTTCCAGAACCCCTATCAGGTGTATGTTTCTGAATTACTGTGTATAATAAAGTGGGTCTCCTCGGTATCGCATTTTAAGTTTGAAAATGAGTTGTATTTTTTTTTCTTTGTATATTTGTAAACAGTTTAACTTGTAAGTCTTGTACTTTATATATGGACTATCAATACAGATATCTATAAAACATGACAGACTATAGATATTGTTATGATTAATGCAACAACGTGAAACAGACGGAAAGGAACCCAAATAAGTAGAGATGCAGGTAATTAAATGTCCCTTTTAGAGCGTCAGTGAGTTAGGTTGTGCCTGGAACCGAAGCAATTAATCTTGCCCTACCATCGTTGTAACTCGGACACACCGCACCATATATCCATAAGAAGTGGTAATTAGTTAATCGACAAAAGGATGCATTCAGATTTTTTTTAGCACTTAAAAGATAAAAGCCAGGTTTCTAGAAATCTGTGTGTGCGCGTGTGTCTGTGTGCTTGTTTCAGGTAAACCCTTTTTTAAAAAAAAAAAATAGGAGAAACAAAAACAAGCAAACAGGTTGAGAGTAAAGTCTAATCAAAATAATCAGTGTAATTAAGCACTGAGGATTGAGGAGGGTGAGGTGGGTCCCCCTGTCGTGAATGTAATTACAAAAGATGGGTTGCTCGAATAATAATAAATATTCATTGGAGATTTATAGCCATATCAAATTGACCACTCTCTTTTCGTCACATCATGCGAGTTAGGTAGGCAATTTAATCATGCCTGTTCTTGCTTTCCGGTGCTCATGCTGCCCCGTTGTATACAGAATATCTTTCACAAGATCCTCCTTGCATTGATTTTGTCCCTTGATAGTGTTTCTTCTCACTGCACAGAAATGATAAAGATGTGATGAATCTGGATTTGTATATATCTTGATTTCTTATTTATATGAGACGTGTGACTTTAGCGGGTTGGCTTCTTATGAGATGCGAACGGAAGTTGGAAAATGCTCTTCATAACTCATTGCTTTCAGGTTTCGTATTGTGGGTTTATATCACAGTCCACTACCTCCAGTGATTGATGCTGACTCATGCTGCTTGTAATTATTATCATCATCTTCGTCCAATTAGCTCTCTCAATTTCCTTTCACGTCCATTTCATGGTTTTCTGCCCGGCACCTTCCTCTCCCATTTCAACCTTTTTTCACCGCACAACAAGCGAATTCCACTTTTCACTCAAACCGTTTACAATTTTGCATCTTTCTTTCTTTTCTTGGCACTAGCTCTTTTTTTAATCCACGGCCTCAAAGTATCGCCTGTTAGCCTGTTAGCCTGTTAGATACATAGCAAACACTAATATCTTTTAAGTTAAGTTTGTTCCATATATAGACAATCTGATTCCTATCACCCATGTCAAAGTATTTCTCTCTGTTTTTTTTTAAAGAATATTCATGGTTCAAAACAAGGAGGGACTTGTGATGAAAAAAAAAAACAAGCAGGTATTAGTGCTAATGTGAAAAAAAGAAAGAAAAAAGCATACCCCCTCCATTTCTACATATAAAATAAAAAAAATTTGTATCACACAATTTAAAAAATTAGTTAATCATATAGTTATGTTTAAGATAAAAAAATTAAACTAAAATATTTTTATATTAATTAATATAAATATATATTAATTATTTTTTATTAATGTAGATGAGGATGATTTAAAAAATGTATAATAAATGTTATTAAAGTATGTGATTTTTTTTGTGTAGAGAAAGTAAAAAAAAAAATGATAATTTTTCTTACAGCGGAAGGGACTGCATGGACGGAGTATAATGTTTTAAAAATCAAAAGGGCCTGCAAAGCGGAAGGGCCAGCGATTCATGATTATCGTGGTCTACTCAATTAATGAACTGACAGTCAAACCAGTAAACAATAATTAAATAAAAATAATGGCACATGTACGCACAGCAATATAAATATGAAAAATAAATGAGATTGTTAAAAAATGTGCAGAGAAAAATTGCTATGTGAATTATTAAAAAAAAAATACTAATTGAGAATCAACATTTCATCTTTTGGTTCAAGTCTAGCCTACACAACGCTATCATTTAATTATGGAATGTGGAACCATTGCTTTATATATATATATATATGTATATATATAAACATCAGACCAGTCCGGTCTAGCGACGATTCCTGGTTGTTTACTGGGTCAGGTTTTTTTAAAAACACTGCACAGGTGTCATTATCGCATACGCATGTTTTGGATACGAACTATGAAGGTTGAGTTCCCAATACGACCTTAAACGCAATACGTATAAACACAAGGCGCACACATGCCTGATCGGGGGACAAGGATATTATTTGGTGTGGAGTGGTGCTGTCCCCATCATATGTTGGCTTGTTTTTGTTTGCACAAGTGGGTCTCCTCTTCCTCAGCTCCAGCCTCTCTTTCTTCTATCCTCATGTTTCCAATATCATCTCCCTTTTCATCTCCCCGGGTCCAATCATGCGCAAAAATCTATACCTTCATACTCGTCCTTTTTTTTTTTTTAAATCCTCTTTTTAGTTACGTCAAAGGGATTTAAATTCTAGACCTTGCCAACATGGGTATTGATATCTATTTGCCATGGGCCTAGGCCCATTCGTTATAATAAACGCGCCTCACTTCTCAACGATCCGAGCTTCAATGTAGTGTTTGAAATGTGCCCTACACGAAACTTAAGACTGATACCCAATTTTTCATTTTGGCCCGTTAAAAGGAATATCAACTTTTTTTGATATTAAAGTATACTTCGCATTGCCAAGTTTTGAGGTGAATTTTGATTTCGTTTTACGTCATTTTAAAAAAAATACTTTGAATTTATTTTACTACTTAAATAATTACACTTTTTCTATTAACTTGTGTGGTTATCAATCTATCATCAATATCTTTATTTACATCACAAATTTTAACAATATCACATCCTCTTTAAATAATAATATTCAAATTGATAGTTCAAACACATTTAAAGAACCAAATTAATAAAAAATTGTTAAATTTAAGAGTAATTGATAACACAAAATTCAGTGATTAAAAGTTTAATTGTCTTCAAATAAATGTTATTCATTTAATTAATCCTTAAAATTTCAAAAGAGTTCAGTCTAAAATAAATGATTTTTTTTATATATTTAAATTATTCAACCAAACATCAAATTCAATTCATAAAAACACCAATTTTTTATATAAATTTTAAAAATTAGACGCAAAAATTTTACAGTTCAATAAATAGATTGATAGACAGCACTGAAATAAGTCGAAAATAAGCTTGTACTTGTATCGGGTAGATAGTTTACTCAATATTTTATTAAAAAAAATAATGTCCAAAATTCAAATTTTGGAGGTTGAATAAAAAAGAAAAAGAAAAGCATAAATAGGTCCTCATGGTTATCGTCATCGTTAATTTGCATAAAACTTTCTAGAATCAGCGGGTTGATGCGGGCACGAAACTGAGTTTTTCCCGGGCCCTACTAGGTTAACGTCTTGATCGAGCAAAACTATTGTAGCCCTAGCTCCTCCTCCTGAGGCGCCGAGATCTGGCCTAAACCCTATTCATCAGCGAAGAAGATTCAGACCAAGGGGAGTGTCAAGGAGGTTAGGGCTTGAACCGAAGAAAGGGAGTAAAGCTGTTGGGCTGAATGGGGAAGAAGAAGAAGAGGGTTCTTCAAAGGTGTGGTGTTACTATTGTGATCGGGAGTTCGATGACGAAAAGATTTTGGTTCAGCATCAGAAGGCTAAGCACTTCAAATGCCATGTCTGCCACAAGAAACTCTCCACTGCCGGCGGCATGGCCATTCACGTGCTTCAGGTTCACAAAGAAAGCGTCACCAAGTAAGCTCTAATGTCTTGCTCACCCTTTATTCGTCGTCCCCTTCTGTCTGATTTGGCTCCTCGATTAGCAGTTTTCCTATCTGATCAATCAAGTGTAATGTTTTGGATCTACCAAGTTAATGAATTTTCACTCAGCTGCTTGACAAATAGTAAAATATCCTTAGGATCTAATAATTTGATGCGAGGACTGAGTAAACAGGTATCTTGTCTTGGTGAAGTTACAAGGGAGGAGAATGTTTGGCAATAATGGAAAATATTGAAATCCGTGTGGGGGCTAGAGAACTATGCACTATGAATGTTAACTCCTGCTTAAACAAATAAAATGCACAGTTTGGGTTTCATGCCCCGTTGGCAGAGAATGATTATCTTTTAATTCAACTAACAATTCTATGCATCTTCCTTCTCTGATCTTTCCTTGTGAAAGGGATTTAAACCAAAAAAAAAAATCTGTATGAGTTATATTTACTGTATGTTTTATGGTATTGCCAAATGCCGAGAACTTTATCCTGCTCCTGCATTTGTGATGTTTCCAAGAGATGCTTCGGTTCTGCCACTTGATGTTGTGCTTTCCCGTTCATTTACTTTTCAGGGTGCCCAATGCAAAACCTGGTAGAGAGTCTACAGATATTGAAATATATGGGATGCAAGGGATTCCGCCAGATATCTTGGCCGCCCACTACGGAGATGATGGTAATCATTCATCTTTCACTCTTTCTCAAATTCTGAGTCGCTGAAGTTTAATCTCCTGTTAGTGGGAAAATAACCCTGCTACTTGACAGATGGATTTAGCAAAAAATTAGTTGATATTGTTGTTTCATATAGTTTGTGTTTGATTGAGTGTTGTTTTTTTATTGGGGAAGATGCAACGGAGTGATGAAGAGATAATAATTTTGTTCCCAAAGAAAAAGAGATAATAAAGTCAAGACTTCTAATAATGCATGACTTAGAAGATCAGAGTGGATGCAGATGACATGGAACAGTGGAAATCAGTTAATGAACTGCTTTGTATGGGTTTAATTTTGTCTTGCTCACCCTTTATCCGTCATAAAGATTGTCTTAAGGTTTTCCAAAGCGTGGTTATTTGTTATCTTGGGCTTTGCATTTGTGCATTTTTTTTGGGGGAGAAACTGAGAAAGCCAATTAGCAGAGTGAGAATGTCAATAAGAAAATAGATGGTGTATACTGCAATGAAGATTGGCAAGAACATACATGGCAATTCTCCGTGCCTGTCAAATTGATTTTAGTTTGTTTTAATATGGCCTCAAACAAGTTGCTGCCATCTTATGGCATGTGTTTTGGTTGTTATTTTATTTTGTGTGAAAGCCAATTAGCAGAGAGAAAAAGCATCAGTGAAAAAGTATGGCGTATTTTGCATTGAAGGTTGGTGAAAACAATGTATGGAGACTAGGGTTAATTTCTGTTGAATTTTCTCCCTTTTGCTGTCAAATTGATTGTGTTGTTTTGATTGTGGCCTCGAACAAGTCTCTGCATGTAATTGATGAGTTTAACAATGTTCTCTCAAAACAAATTTGGAACCTTGTTTTTCAAATACATGATTTAGAATGTTATATTAGGGTTGATTGAATAATAGATTTGTCCCTTTTTGTGTTATTTTGGGTGAAAGCCTATTAGTAGAGGCAGGGCGTCAGTGAAAAGATGTGGTGTATTTTGCATTGAACGTTTGCAAAAACAAAAAAAGTGGAGATTTCCCTGTCCTGTCAAATTGATTTTATGGTCTTTTGATTATGGTGTTAGACAAGTCTCTGCGTCTAATTGTTGGTTTAAAACTGTTTTCACAAAAAAGTCTGTAACCTTGTGTTTCAGATACCTGATTGTTGATGTTGACCTGGGGTTTAAATCATAAACTTGTCCTCTTTGCTGTGTTTCTTATTTTGTTGATAGCCACTTATCAAAGCAACAGATTCGATATTAAAAATGGTGGTATATATTTGAAGTCTGGCAGGAAAAATAAATAGGCGGTTCTTTTTGCCTTTCAGATTTATTTTATGTTGTTTGGATTATGGCCTCAAACAAGTCACTTTATCTAATTGTCTCATTCAAAACTGTTCATGTACATAAAAGAAGTTAGAATGTTTGTATTTGCTGGTCTATAGTTAATGCTCCTTTGGTATTTGTTGGCCTATAGGTAAAACATTAATTAATTACAACAAACGTCAATTATTTTACATTCTTGGGTTAAGGTGCATTTTCCCCCTAAACTATTCTCCGAGAAGTACTCAATGTCGTAAATTATTTGTTGTAGCTTTCACCTCTAAAGTAATTAAAACACAGCATGTTTGCCCCTGACATTAAATATGCCCACGTTAATTGTTAAAAATGCTAATGGGATTTAAGTTTGACCGCACATGCCACCTATGTGCCTGGTAGTTTGAGTTAAGGTACATTTTTGTTCCTAAACTATCTTTCAAGGAGTATTTAATGTCCTAAATTATTTGTGTCATAGCATTTTGTCTGCTAAATTAATTATAGCATAGCATATTTCCAAACATCTATAAATAACTCAAGCAAACTTCCTTTTTCTTTCCCTCTTCTTTAAGTTTAATTAAATAAAAATAAGTTTGACCTGTTCAAACTACTGCTTTAAATTGGGAGGGGCATAACATTTTTAATTGTAAGAAAAAATTGTAAGCTAACAGTGGGGGGAATGGGTGAGCAGGGCTAATTAACAGTAGAATGCATAAGTAGGCAATAATTAAAGACAATGGGAATGGCTAGTTAAGAGAAAGAGGTCCTGCCCAATAATGCACTATCGCATCATTTCTCTCTATCTCTTTGCAGTTTATCATTAAAGCATGCATGGCTTCTTTTGCTTTCTAAACATTTGTAATTAAAACATAGTATTTTAATAAAAATAAAGAAGGCCAGAAGAGGAATTTGTTTGACTTATTTAAGGATGTTCAAAATATGCTACATTTTAATTACTTTAGGGATGAAATTACTGCTATACAAATAGTTTAGGACACTGGGTGCTCCTCAGATGATATTTAGAAGCAAAAATGTACCTTAACTTGAATCCATCTGGCATGATAGGTGGCAATTTTTGTCAAAATTAAGTCCTAGTCGGCATTTTAATGGTCATGTTGGGATATTTAACGTCAGGGAAAAATATGCTATGTTTTAATTATTTTAGAGGGAAAATTACTATGACAAATAGTTTAAGATACTAAGTGCTCCTCGAAATAGTTTAAGAGCAAAAATGCACCTTAACCTTGCATTCTTTTATATGATTTCACATCCAAAATTCCTTATGCCTATTTTACTACCTTTGTTGGATTTGGTTTTATCTGATGGCTAATTTGCTTTAGAAGCATTTATGAATGATATATGCGACATTTGTAGCAAGGTTGAAATTCTTGCATGAGGCAAAACATTTAAATTTCTTTTTCTGACAAATTTCTATTGAACGCAGAGGATGAAGCTCCATCAAAAGCAGCCAAAGTGGATATCCCATCAACTCAGCTTGTAGGTGGTGTTGTCCCAGCACCATTAGGCATGGGATATCCTCAGTCAACCTTGGGTACTATGCCACCTATGTATGTTTCCTTAAATTATTGCTTTTCTTACTTCCCCTGGTTTCATTAATGTTGTATTGGCATGTGATGAAAGATAGTCTATTCATTTATCTTCAAGTGGCATGAATTTCGTTAACCTGCTGTTTTGTCTCCTCTTGGTAATCAGTTATAATCCAGCGGTACCTGTGCCTCCTGCCACTTGGTCAGTTCCACCTCGACCTCAGCCTTGGTATCCGCAACCTCCATCTGTTTCCATTCCCCTCCTGCCCCATATGTACAGCAGCCATTATTTCCTGTCCAGAATGTGAGGCCACCTCTACCATCAACTGCTTCTCCTGCCCTTCCAACTTCTCAAGTTGCTCCTCCTGGATTGCCTCCAACATCTGCTCCAGTTTCACAACCATTGTTTCCTGTTGTTGGAAATAACCATACGATGGCCCAAAGTTCAACATTTTCTGCACCATCACTTTCTACCACTGTTCCATCTTCATTGCCTTCAAGTACCTCTGCTGATGCTTATTCCAGTGCTAACACAACTTCGACAAATAATTATCAAACACTAGGGGTTCCAGGTACTCTTATGTTCATGTTTTTTTTTTATTACTTAAACCATTCATAAACATTTTATGTTTTCAGGTTGCATGCCATCACCTTTTTTCTTTTTTAAAGAAAATAGTTTTCTAGTGTCAATATTCTAAACTTCCATTTTCCTCACTTAATGAAATAAGGCTTGTTGTTATTGTATTCCAAATTTTCATTTACAATTACATGCTCCCTTATCAGTGGGTCATAATCCTAGGACCAGATGTGATATTTTGTTATTGTATTCCAAATTTTCATTTACAATTACATTCTCCCATATCAGTGGGTAATAATCCTAGGACCAGATGCGATATTTTATTTTCTATGCTGACGCTTATCACACTAACAGTTAGTTGGTCTTTTCATTGAGTTTCAATTGCCTTATATTTTCTATGCAATTTAAGTGGAAAGTAATTGCTTGTACTGTATTTTGATAGGCTTGCACTGCAAGTGTGGTATGTATCTCTCGTTCTCTGATGCCTGGGCTGAATTAGCTTCTCTTGCTTATGATTTTTGTTGGTTATAACTTGTGAATGATGAGACACGCAAGGCATCTAAATTTGCTCACAAGTGACCACTTGTTTCTTCCTATGACACAATAAATACTGCTAATAGCTAGTTGTGTGTAGTGTTACTCCTTTTACTGGTTTGAATTTAATTCTGTCTGGTTCTATAACATAGTAGGAATTTCACGTCCATTGTGAAATGTTAGGTGCTAAAAGTTTGCCTCAAAATGTCACTATTGTTTTTGTCATTGAGCTGATCTTATATGCTTTATTCATTTTCCTCACTTTGTTTACTGGAAGAAGAACATTATAATATTGTAGGGCTGGTTTTATACATTTTAGTGATTTTAATTTGACTTGTTTGATTACTATAGGAGGGACATCAAGCAACTCGCATTCTTATGCTTCTGGTCCAAATACTGGTGGACCTTCAATTGGACCACCCCCAGTAATTGCAAACAAAGCTCCTGCGACTCAACCAGCCACTAATGAGGTCTACTTAGTTTGGGATGATGAGGCAATGTCCATGGTGCGTTATCTGCTAGTGGAATGTATTTATTTAGTGTTAGAATACTGTTAAATTTGTTATCAAGTGATGTTATGTTACTTTGGTACCTGCAGGAGGAAAGAAGAATGTCCTTGCTAAAATACCAGGTGCATGATGAAACTAGCCAGGTAAGTCATACTACCTCTGTAATAGAAGGAGTTGCTTTCACATCTAACCAGATGGGTAGGCTTTATGCTTCTTGCTTTCAGATTCAGTTGTTTACGCATTGTTTGCTATTGATAGAGGTACATTCTGTATAATATTTAATCCTCTTTCTAAAAAGGAAGTTGAGTGGCATTCTAATTTTTCCCCTCTTTTGTCTTACTCAATAAGAATGAGTAGTGCATTCTGCTTTATTTTAAACTGCCACTTTGGCCGCAAGCTATGCCTCCCAAATTTGTGAGCATCAAAAGATTCAAGTATGTACTTGTTGCTAATTTCTCTTTGGTAGTTAATTACTGCGGTGTAATATGTGAAGTATGCTGTAGACAACCAACTACATCGCCCTGCTTTTGTAGTAGAAGTGTACGTATATATGAATTTTTAGGCTTGGTTTTGATACTGTTATTCCTTCTCCCCCTGCTTGATTTCCAAGAATTGGGTTTTGGGATGAATAAGATCTTACACACCTGATTTTTCCTCATCCGTAGCATCATTACAATTTATTTTATGGAACAAGTGAATTCAGACTTGGCCAGGTCAGCTTCTTTCGCAGAGTTTGGAATCTCTTGCATAGGCCCAGGCTGTTAAATATTTGGTTTTTGTTGTATTGAGTAGCAGTCTCTGTGCAACGTGCTGATCATTCCTGGTTATTTTTCAGATGAGCTCCATTGATGCAGCTATAGACAAGAGGATACTTGAAAGCAGGCTAGCTGGTCGAATGGCTTTTTAGAACAATCTGAGCCATGTGTTGTCAAATTTGTTCACTGCTGATGGTGTTAGAACATTAGAGTTTATTTTCCGAGATTCTGGTGCAGTTTCATCATTCTTTGCTTGGAGTTTCCATTTACCAACCTAGCGGTGCTATTCTTGGCAAAAAAAAAAAAAAGAAAAAAAGAATTTGGAGACTCTTTTGTACCTGGTGGGGCGGGGTTAGTTAAGGTAAAATGGTATCTCATAGAAAGTTGCAGGACGCCGGTGGTCTTCTAATATCCTTTTTCTCTCTTTTTTAGGCATAGGGAAATGATACCTTGTAGAACAGATGGCTCCAAATCGAGTTTGGAAATATCATTTCTATGTCCTTTTATATGTTTCATTTGTTTGTTTATGTGGTTTCGGTATGTTATGGGGATAGCATTAATATGCATATCTACTTTGTGATTTCAATATTCGCTTACCTTATTTCTCATTCTCAGCTATGTCTCCTCTGAGAGACTGAGCGAAGAACGATGAACAAATGCAAAATATTGCTGAACCCTGTTAGTTCCTCACATAGGAGCCATCCTTGCTGTTAAATTATGGGAGGAGGTGGGTGTGTACAAGGCGCAAGACATCCTCATTAGAAAACAGGATGGCCAAAATATAAGCAGCATTGCGTAGGTTTTTTATTTTCCTTTTCCGGGTTTTGAATTTCTCCTTCCAAATTAAAACAAGTGACGGGAAAACTGCTATCACAGAATCAAGATCCGTTTTTCCTTTTTAGCAGTATTGAAAATTGATTGGTTCAGTTAACTAGGACTCAATCTTTATTGCTTGATGAACATTTTTTTTTTCATATTATTTTTGGTTGCGTGCGAGAATCTCTCTTTAAAATAATCTTATTATAATCAGATATGGAATGGTTAAAATGTAAATCTATCTGTAAACTGTTTTGTGAGATGCAATTGGAAGCTTCAAATGTAAAAAAATGCAACTGAAACCCCCTTGCCTTTTGGAGGAGGGTTAATTTTTTTTGGCTTTATTTCCCTCTACTTTTTAAATTTCATCATTCAAATTATTTTATTAAATGATTTTTTTTAATGGTGAAATTAATGAATGGTGGGGATTGAGAAATGGAGGAGAAAAAAATGGTAAGATTCCCTACCCCTACCTTCAAATGCATTTTTTTACTGTTACTGTGCTTTGTTGGCATGCATTCTAGGACTAAATGATGCTGGTTGTCATCCATGTGGCATTCTCTTCTTTTATTAAAACACATTCATAGCAAAATAAATAAGTTTTCTGCAAAGGTGAAAAGATGAAGGATGCTCAACCTTGTCCGGCAGATCTGGAATGAAAATGGAGGGAGAGGTGGGACGAACGCGATGCCAAATTTGAGATGAGAGTTTGAGGCGAAGTTTGTTTGGGGTTTGAGATTCGAAATTTGAACACGAAGAGAGAAGCTGTGGTGCTTGCGGAGGCTTCGATGGTTGCTGGAAATTTGCAGATCTTGAGGATGAAGAGAATGCTGCCGCTTCCAGATTCAGGGGTCATCGAGCTTTCAGATTCAAGGGTAATCAGCTCTTGAAGGAGATCAAAGCTCTGGATGATGGCTTTGGGATCATCGAACCTTCTTCTCCGCCTCGCTACCCATGGCCTTCTGTGTGTGTGCGCGCGCGCGCGCGCACCTCATGGCTCTCTGCTTCTGCAATCCCACTTTTGTTGAATATGTCGGAAACAGTATCGTTTGATTCATTTGGTTGGGTCAGTTCTATACATGAGTGCTTGAGTATTTCACTCTCAATGTGACTCCGGGTCTAAAATTCATCCGCCTTCACTTCCACCTATCTTATTTGAGTCTTGATGTCTCCAAAGCTTTTGTATTAGTCACTGCTGGTAATTTCACTCTTTTGTATAACTCAAGTGTTTCACTCACTACTAATTACATCAACAAAGCATATCTGGATGAAAGAATTTATCATCCATTTGAGTGGAAGAACCGTAGAGCTGACTTTTACTCCCTTATCCAATGCTTCTAATGTCTATGTATTCGTGAACTTGAATTGAAGTTGTTTCCATGCCTTCTACCAATCTCTATATTCAGAATTGAGAGAGAGAGAGAGAGAGAGAGAGAGACGAGGAAGAGAAGTTGACTGGATACGTTTCTCCTCCTCCTCCTCCTCTTTGATTTTTAATGATTAAAACATGGCATTTGACTTGCCAAATTGAGGCGGATGACACGTAGAAATATAATCTAGGCTCAGTGTAGTCAACAAACAACTAAACGTTTGATTTTGTTAAAATTTTGGAACATTGCAATCCTTTCAAAAGTATAGAGGGACAATATATGTTTTTAAAATTTTAGTATACTAATTGGATCTTGTGAAAAAGTTTAAAGATGAATTTGCATTAATTTAATGTCAAATGAAAACAATTTTTCTAGCGGCGATTCTAACCCCTTCCTCTTCTTTTATTATTCGAATTCATATGTACATTTTAATACATCCTAAATGCCAAACTAGGTTCATCATACATTATACTAATGAAATAATTGGTTAAAAAATCCATAAATTAAATGTACGGACAGGAATTTTAAAACAAAAAAGAGTAGTCAACAAACAATCAAATGTTTGATTTTGTTAAAATTAGGGAACATTGCAGTCCTTTTAAAAGTATAGAGGGACAATGTAGGTTTTTAAAATTTTAATATACTAATTGTATATTGCGAAAAAGTTTAGAGATGAATTTGCATTAACCTAATATTAAATGAAAACAATTATTCTAGTGGAGATTCTAACCCCTTCCTCTTCTTTTATTATTCGAAGTCATATGTATATTTTAATACATCCTAAATGCCAAACTAGGTTCATCATACATTCATACTAATGAAATAATTGGTTAAAAATCCATAAATTAAATGTACGGACAGAATTTTAAAACAAAAAAGAGTAATGGTTTGGCTACAATAATTATGATGTTTATATGTATTAACGTTAATATCAGCATAATATTTTAAAAATATGAGATATTTGAGAGTAAGATAAGATTAAGATGATGTTATCTATGGCTTTTGTCATTAGATCCATCGAGTAAAATGAATAAATATTTAATCTTCTTGATTGAAACCGCAATACGCATAATGTTATTAATAAAGATACTATTGCTTGTATAAATTTTTGTTTAATATATTAACATCAATATGGAAAAATAAAATTTTTGGAAACATTGCATTACATTACACTATTATGTGTTTTTCAATTATACCATTCATTCAAAATGGAGTTGTTAGATCTTGGAGTAGTGTTTCACCTGTTTAATTATCCGTCTAGTTTATAAGCATACGCTTTTTTTTTTTTTTAAATAACCTTTATAAACATCTATCGACGTGTAAACCGTATCGAGTTCTTCGTTTTGTTATTTATTTTGAAGGGGGGTTCCAAACTTGCGCGATTCACTATTAGCCGGCAATGTCTAGTCTTGTGGCCAACTTTGGGAGAAGAACAAAATAATGCGAATTGAAAGCCCACTGGCACTGTAATAATAAAAGAAAATCGAGAGGGAAGTGCGCTGCGAGCCGGCAACCCTTAACCCCTAAAACCCAAAGCTTTGTTCAGCAGCGATGACTCCCAAAAACAGCGCATAGACTCCGACGCTTCTTCCTTCATCACTCCATGTTTCCTCTTTAGGGGCCACAATGAAAGCCTTAAGATCACTGAGAATACTCAGGACTCTCTCTTCCACCCCGCACAACAATCTCTGTCCCCTTGAGCGTTCCTTTCTGCGCAGGTTTTACTCTGCTGAACCAGAGCAAGAGGAAGTGACGCAGCCGACAACCTACCAGGGGTCGGAAAATGATTCAGATTCAGTTTTTGATAGTTCTCATTACGAGGTTCCTAATATTTCAGACACCAGTGCTCGCGCCCATCGGCAACAACAACCCATCTGGGACCGAAAGTACAGGGCCAGAGCTGATGAAATGATCTTTGGAAAGGAAATCCCTCAAGGCAATTTGAGATTCAGAGAAGAGGAGGAGGAGGAGGAGGAGGAGGAGAACAGGCGGAGAGTGTTGGCCAAGGCTTTGCTTGAGGCGTCACTGGAGAAAGGGGATAGCGAGGATGAGGATGAACATGTGGCGAAGGAGGAGGACCAGAAATCACTGGCCGTTGGAATAATCGGTGCTCCCAATGCTGGGAAGTCTGCACTGACTAATTATATGGTTGGTTCTCTTTGCTTCTTTGTCCCGACGTGACAAAGTCCTTTTCTTGAGGTGTCTGACTGACAATGGTTCCATTTTCTTCCTTTGTATCTTCAATCCTATTTTAGTTTCAATGCCTTTTCTTCTGTAAAATTTCACTGCTGAAGATTGATTTGTGTTAATTTGGGGAAAAAATCCTGGACTCTGGAACAGTTAATTGATGATTACAAGTGTCATTTTTTCCACGATAATGTTCCTCCTTGCCGTCTTAATTTATATGAAAAACTTCTGCTTTTAATGTCTTGATACATTTATTGGAGATGGTTTTCCGTATCCGATTATTGTTATAGTATGTCTTCTCTTAGAAGTTCGTCTTAACTGGTATGGAGGAGGTGAAACGTGGAACGAGCCTTCTTGTTCAATGTCAATCAATTAATTAATTCTATATATTTTCAGCCAGCTGTTTTGTACCGTCAAAACGCTTAGATATCTCCATCCGTGGTTTAAACTTTGCTTCCTCTTGCCATTGTGCAATGCTTGAATTATTTAATAAGATTGAAGGCATGAGTAAGTATTCCTTTGCAGTTTTGGTGATATGATTTTAATTTAATCATGCTCCGTCTAACTCCTATTTGGAAATATGTTACATAACTAAGTTTGTTAAAAAGCTGCTGTTTTTTGTTTTTCTTCCGGACAAGTTAGCCTTTACAGTTGATTGCGGTGTATGATTCATTTGCTGACTTTAAAGTATTATATTAAATTGAAGTAATTGATATATGGCAGGGTGCATTCAGAATAGCCTTTAGCATCTTTTGTTGTTATCAACATCAAATGACTTTTTTCATAGTTATATCCTCACTCTTTTGCTATAGGCTGGTACAAAGGTAGCAGCTGTTTCACGGAAGACAAACACCACAACTCATGAAGTGGTAGGAGTGATGACGAAAGGAGACACCCAAATTGTGAGTCACTTTGTCATTACTTTTCTTCTATCGTAGAAAAGCAGAATGACTGTTGAAGTTTCAATTAGGCTGTATTGCATTGGTAGCATCGACTTCTTGAAAAAAATTAATTTATGCTATAATTCTGATGATGAGTAATACCTAAATGCTTCATGAAATTGGGATATTATTCTCTGGATGATATAATTCTTAATGCTTCAGGATGTTGAAATCAATCCAATATTTGCTGGATGCTAGTAAATCAATCAATCAGAAAATGCCTCCCCCCAATTATAATAAACTAGCTTGGGAACCTTCGACATGTTCTTTCAAATGCGAGCTCAGTACATGAGCTTATAATTCAATGTTGGGTTCTGTGATGAGTTAATGAGTGGAAGAGGCGGTCTAGAGGTTATATATTATAGATGAACCTTTTGCGGCAAGTGTGTCAAATTATATACATATCAATTAAAAAAGAAAGTAAAACTTGAACTCCAGCTATTGCTTTCCCACCTTAACTTTCCCATTCTTCAAGTTGTGTTCAACATGCTACTTGTACGGTTTGTGTTTTCTCACTTTTTGTGATGTCATCCAGCATGCAAGAGCTTGAAATTTTTATCCATGACTATGCTATTTTATTTTTCTGTTTTTAGGTTTTTTTTTTGGCTCAGGTAAAGTTTATATCTGGTATGTATTTAATTATTTTTTAAATTGAAATTGTACTACCCATGCTTACAACCGTATAAAAATCTCTATGCAGTGTTTTTTTGACACACCAGGGCTTACGTTAACTTCCAAAGGATATCCTCATCACGATCTCAAGAGCCGTGTTGAAAGTGCTTGGAGTTCGGTCAATCTCTATGAAGTGCTTCTTGTTGTTTTCGATGTCCATAGACATCTTACCAGGTTAATATATTATTCTTTCTAAGTGGGCACTGTGGGAGTAATCTTACTCTTTAATTCAATGTTACTTATTTACTCTTTCCGTTCAAAAATTCAAAGCATTTTTTAAGGAGTTGAATGTTAAACAATGTAAGGCATTTTTAGTATTTTAATGTATAATCATTATGTTTTTTTTTTCAAAAGCATCCCTAATAAATAAATCATTTTATATTTATTTTAAAGTGAAATACTCTATTAAATAAGGGTAAATATGGAAAGATAGTATTAGTTTAAAGACAATTAGTTATTTTATTAGGGGATGAGATTTGATTAAAAATACTTTACATTTTTTAACTGGGGGAGTATTATTCTATGTTAGAATTTGAAAACCTATTCTTTTGTTTACCTGATCAAATATGACTGGCTAGAGATGAAGATTAAACTGGGAGGTTTAATGTTGATGACTTTGTGTATCAAGGAAGTCTCGTGGATTTATAATTTCTAAATATAGCCAGTACTATGACATGTTGGCATGCTAATAGACCATATTTTACTTCTTGCGTGGATAATTTGCTTATGTATCTTCTGGACCCTGGAAAACTTATGAAGATAGTTACTTTGGTAAATTAAATATGATGTAAAGACAATCTTATATATTATAATCATGTTGCACTGCTCATATCTTAACCAGGTGATAAATCATTGTAACTTGCATTTTTTTTTTAATCATTTTCCTCTCAGTCACTTATGTCTTCTTAACATTCAATCAATATAGACCTGATGCAAGAGTCATACAATTAATTAAGCGTATGGGAGCTCGAGTCCATCCCAATCAGAAGCGAGTTTTATGTATGAACAAGATTGATTTAGTAAAGAAAAAGAAAGACTTGATGAAGGTTTCAGAAGAATTCAAACATCTCCCTGGATATGAAAGGTATGGTTTCCTTCTAAAGAGACTGGACAAAGTGCCAATTTGCTGTATAAATTTTAACCTTTCCGTGGATCAAATATAGGGCCTAAACCTGATGATCTCCTGTTATTATTATGCAGGTTTTTCATGATATCAGGACTGAAGGGGTATGGGCTAAAAGATCTGTCACAGTACTTGATGGAGCAGGCATGTATATTTTCTAGTTATGCTCTCTGTATCCATCCTATCCAAATGATCTTCTTGTTCCTCTGACCTGGAATGTGTTATTGGGTTCCTTAAAACATTGGTCCTAAACAACAATGTGCTTTTTAAACAAATATTGTTTTTGTCAAGTTTAAGAGTTTGAGCCACTTTTGCGTTCATTGAGTAACAAAACAGTCTATAATATATGGTGTGTGCCTATTTGTACTTGGTGCAGAAACAGAATGAGTGTCATCGCTCTTGCTCATTGCTGCACTTTGATAATGCATGAACGTAGATAAGATTGCTTCTCTATTGCTTATATTATGAATTTGGTATTTGAAGCTGATTACTATGAATAAGAACTTGAATGAGGCATTGTATGTGATCTGACACAAATTTCACACCCAACAAAATATTTTGTGTACAATTGTATATATGAATTAGCACGTCTACCAGGACTAGAAACATTTTATGTCTATTTTTGGGGTGATAGAAACATCTTATCAAATAGCAGAGGGAACCAAGATATCAATAGTTCTTATGTTGGCATATCAGTGTGCTTTGGAGTTGTTTTGGCAGCTACTTTTTGGATAAGGAAAAATGAGATTTTCCTGGCAATCTAGTAGCTCGAGGCCTTGCCTCCAGGCACAAAATGAGAGTAATTGGTGGAGAATTTGTTTTTCCTTTTAAAAAATAAGATAGAAGGCTTTACTGATGAAACTGCATCCTCTTAAAACTAGTAAACTAGATATATTTCTAATATTTCTTCAGAACTCTCATGTTAGACATTTCAAGACCTAAGTCTGGATTTTGAATTACTTCTAATGCTTAGGCAGTTCAACGACCATGGGAAGAAGATCCATTTATGATGAGTGAAGAAGTTATGAAGATGATAGCCATGGAAGTTGTGCGTGAAAGGTTGTTGGACCATGTACATCAGGTAGCAGTTAAAGTCAATCTCCAATTTATGGATAGAATCTGACAGAAATGTATGGTAGGATCAGATGATTAATTTATGATTCTGACGATGGATTACAACTTTCTCAATTCAGGAAATTCCGTATGAAATTGAACATCGGTTGATTGAGTGGAAGGAATTACGAGATGGTTCTCTTAGAGTTGAGCAACATTTCATCACAAGCAAATTAAGCCAACGCAAGATACTTGTGGGAAAGAATGGTTCCAAAATTGGGTATCTCCTTCTATTTTAAGTCTTTAGTTTTATATATGTAACTCATTGCTTTTTAAATTAGGTCCTCTGCTGTAGTGCTGTGTGTGAGAGAGAATGATACATACTCATACACGTGGGAGTGTACGGGCCATTTCATCTAATTTACACATTCTAATCTCTCTCTCTCTCTCTGGAAGTATGGCATATAATAAATTATTTTACAGATGATCCGGATTGGTTTGTTTTTGTTCAAAGATACAATTTTTTAAACAATTTTTTAGTTGTTAAAAGAAGATGAAATATCATGTTGTCATAACCAAATTAGATTGCTGTCGTATCAGTTTGGGAGTGTTATTCAGGGTTCAAATATTTGAATTCTTGTTATCTCAATGAGTGTATGAACTTGTGTGCAACCGTAAATATGTGTGTGTGGCGTGTTGATTGATCAAACAAGTTCTCCTCTTCATTTAATCCTTTACGGTATCAGAGCAGAACATTTCAATGAGTTTATGATTTGCGATGGTCAATTCTTGTTTATAGATACCTCAACCATTACATCCAATCACAGTTACCGTTGAAACATTTGAACCTAGGCTGAGCTGAAACTATAACAGGCCCAGACTGAAACCATAACCGTCAGAGTTGGTTATGATAAGTTGGATCTACTCCCAACACGCTTTCATGTAAACTTGGTCCCTAGCACTTTGTAAATTGAATTTACCCATGAATTCCTCTTCGTAGCTTCCGGAATACTAGCCGTTATTTCTGCATCCTTGATGTTAAAATGCAAACTTAGTTGATTGTTTGGGTTGGTTTGATGCAGGAGAATAGGAATGGAAGCTAATGAAGAGCTAAGGTCCATTTTCAAAAAGCAGGTGCATCTAATTCTGCAGGTTAGGCTTAGACAATGACAAAATGACAGAGTGGATTTGATTTTTAGAGTGCAGCTTCCCCGCCACGCCATGAAGTATACAAAAGTGCCAACGTGGGTCCGAATCAGCCCTAACGCCCATGCTTGATACAAGCGATCATAGAGAACATCACCATGGTAAGATATGGGCACCGCAAATGGTGATCATGCGGCCAAAACTTCCTACTTGTAGTAAGATTCATTTGGTTATAATTGGTAAGCGCGTATGAATGTTACAAATAGACGACCATAACTTGTTTTATCATTTTCGATTATAAATTTCACACATCTTATGTACAGCAATTTTGATGATGAATTCCATCTTCCTGTTTTCCATATGCTTTTCCCTTTGCCAGTCTAGTGGGAGCTTCAGGAGTTATTCCGCACGATACTGGTATCCTTATTCGACTCTCCCTGCACAACGCAACGATTCTCTGGAAATATAACGATGAATCTCGATGTCCTAATCACCGGCCCAAGCTTATCCAAACTTTTCATTAAAAAAAAAAAATTCCAATCACCAAAGATCAAAGGCATGTTTGACAATTTATCTTAAAAATAATTTTCCATTCTTCAAAACAAAACAAAAAATTCAAGTTGACAAGGTGTTCAGAAATTGTTTTAAGAAATAAGAAAAACTAAATATTATTTTAAAAATAGAAAAACGAAAATATCTTTCAAATCTTTGAAGGTATTGTCTTGAAAAATTAAAAAATATGCAAAAGATATCGGTCATTATTATTTTTGGTTCTCAGTCAAAACAATTAAACAAATAGAGTTTCCTCAATCTCAACCCTGGTGATCAATACCAATGTCCTGGATAAATAGTTGATGGCTTCTAAAAAATCAGAAAACAGTTGAACTTCCCTAAAGTGGTGACCTCTACATACTGCCAGGCCTGTCTTAATCGCGAGAATCACAGCTGCAGTAGAAGGGAAGGATCCCAGGTTATTTCTGGAGGCCATGATCCATTCGCCACCGTCATTTCTGATGACAAAGTGCACACTTTTTAACAAGGCTGCAGCACTATGGCTCTTCCACCTCAGTCGAACACTCCATGGCCTTTTGACAGTGCGCGGGAGTGTTCATGTCGCAATCTATTGCCATTCCTTGTCAACAATTGGATAACAGCCTGAGCCTGATCGTCTACTTCCACTTGTATCTGTCTAAAACCTCCCCTTCAGCCTCAGGCATGTCCAACTCTATCATGGATACCAGCTTCATAGCCTCACAAGATTTCAGAGTAAACTAACACCAATAAATATCAAAGTCATCGAGCTTTCCTTTTGCCATTGGAACCCCACCAGGAAATGAAAAGGATCACATCTTGTGTTGGGTTCTCTTTGTTAAGTTTCTTTTTCACTCTTACCAAGTACCTTTCCGCATGGACGACTGACTTTAGTTGGGTTTAGAAGGCGGTGAAGGCAAAACGTCATAACACTTGCGCGCCAAATTGAGGCAATCCAGCCAATGAAAGATTTCTGCATTGGGGTCCCTCTCGATCACAACATCGGACACCGTAATCTGCAACGCGCCTCTGAAGCTGGTGATCTGGCCTCGCACTCTAGCTACCTTCCCCAGCTGGACGAGATCGGCGAAGGCAGCCGCGGCCGCAGCAATCAGGGCAGCATCGGAAGGAGAGGAGAAGTGGTTGAGCCAGAGGATGCAGTTGACGCAGCCGGTGCCGTCGTCGAGGGTGAACTTGAGAAATCTGTGGGGTTTGAGTTCACGGGAGGTGACGGTGCCAACGGCTTCGGTGCGAGAGAGGGGGATGCCTCTGCGAGAGAAAGAGAGAGAAGAGTTAGAAGAAGAAGGGGTTTGGGCGAGGGAAAGAAGATCGAAGGCGAGTAGCTTCACATGAGAGTTGAACAATGGACCATGCTGCTGCATTGCACCCTAAACCCTAATTCACAGATGCAGATAGATCGGATTCCTCCAACTCCAATCCACCGCAAGCAGCCCTCTTCGGACGCCCTTTCAGCGTAATTTTTTATCCTAAATATAAAATATTTTATATTTTTTAATGTAATTGTTATTTTTTTTTCAAGTGTTTTGAATGATTTTATATTAAAAATAAATATAAAAAATAAGGTTTGTTTAAAAATAAATAATTAATTTATTGGGAAGTGAAATTTAATTAAATATATTTTATATTTTTTAATGGAGGAAGTAATAATTATTTTTTTACTTTTTTACTTTTTAATTAATTTAAAAATATTAAATATAATTATATTATTATATAAGATTGAGGATGAAAAATAAAAGTACGTAATTTTTTATAATATAAAATATAACTTTCTTAAAATTACATAAAATAATTAAAAATATTTTATAATAAAAATAAAAAAATATTCTAAATGCTTGTATTTTCCTTTCCATTTTCAATAAAAACTTATTTTTTTTATTAACAAAATAATTTAATAGCATTCCCCCATCAATTAAGTGATTGTTTTACTTTTCTTTAAACATATATTTTTTTATGAAAATTTTTTATAAATGATAATCCGTTCAATAATAAATAATTGTTGCAAGAATTTTTTAAATCAAATATTATTATGTAATTACTTAAAATTTTCATAAAATAAAATAATAAAAATACGGGGAGAGGTAAATAATGCTGTCTAAAAAACTGCTAGAAAATCTCTATTAAAAAAAAAACTGCTAGAAAATTTCTATTTGAAAAGGAAACTGTTTTCAAGAATCAAAGTGATCAGCTGCATTAAAATAATCAGAAAATATTGCGTGAATGGACTAGAGGGCCTGTGTGAACGAACAATTCACCCTCTCTCTTTCTCTGTCTCTCCTATTTCGCACTCTGAACTTGTGAAGTCTAAAACATGGCTATCGTAAAGCCATCTTCCTTCTCCTTACTATACTTCTTGTCTCTTCTCTACATCCTCTCTGTCTTCCTCAACTACCTGTGTTGTTGCTCCTTCGTTGTTCTAGCCAGCTCGCATTTCGAAAGCTTCAAAGCCGATGACGAAGTTGGCTCCGACGACCAACCCATCAATCCCTCTTCTCTCCGATCACCACCCTTCACGCAATCTCACACCACCAATCTTGTATGGCAGTGAGATTAGTGGCACATAAGGTATCTGACTTTTAGTTCAGCAAGCTGGCGCTGAAGCCACTTCCTCTATCAGCGACCGTCATCGATGCCTCGGCTGCTCTCAAGACCTCCTGACGACAACTTCATCAGCGTCTGGAACTGCAGCGATCACTCCGTCGCTGATAGAATCAGCTTCACTGGGAATTAAATTTAGATTATTACCTATCTTTGAAATTAAATTTAGATTTAGAAAGGAATTTCTTGTTTGTTAAATTTATATTATTACCCATCTTGATTTTCATTTTCATTTTCCTTTACAGTGTGTGAGGGAAGAATTCATTTAGTGTTATGGGATCTCTTATTACAATGAAATTTTGACTTGCACGTTTTCTTCCTGGGGCTTGAATTACTAGCATAAAGATGATTTGTTTCATTGTCATCACATTGGACCTATCATGGTTTTCTGGGAAGGCTATGTGAGTGACGAAGTGATGGGCACGTTTGCCCCTATCAAGCATTTGATTCGCCATTTTTACTTTCGAACAAGATTCTCCTTGTAAACAACATCTTTGAGAGGCCTCCTTCGTTTTTGGGTATGGTTTTTTCCCTCACTATCTTGTTTGTTTGTGTAATGTTAGCTCATCTTCTTTGCTCGAGTAAATTGTATCATTTCATAATCTTCGACGGCTTGTCCTGTTTTATTACTCTTACTTGGGGAAAAAAATTTCTTTAGATCCATGTTGAATTTTCTAGATCTTGTATTCCTATTTGCTTTTTAGTCAATGTTCTGGGACTATTTCTCTTTCAATACCCTCAATCAAGCACCCCATTATTCGTCTATAAAATGACTTCTTGGCATATAGAAGATTATGCCACTAATATGGCAAATCTTTTCGTTCCCATCGATTACTCACCCAACCAAGCGTCTAAAATTTGCTTTCCGATTAGAAAATGCAGCAAAGTTCTTTGGGAAATAAATTTCAATATTTATAGCCTTTCTGGGTTCATATAAATCAAGCAACTAGTCTTTCTATGCTCAACTAGTTCTTTTTAAGAAGATTAATTAATAATTACTTAGGTTTAATTTATTAGTTTTGAAAATGTATTGCAATGAAGGGTGTTTTACTCTAACAGCTTGTTCAAGCAACCGTGGCACTATTATTGGTTAGTCATTTGATAATTGAGCTCGGGGGGAGGACACACATGGGGCAGGTAACACAGCTGGTGGTAATTTGGAGGATCAGCGTGAGGACAATATTGATGCTCAGATTTTACAAGTCACCTATATTGTTCAAACGGAGAATTTGGAGGATCATATCTTGCCTGTTGTTGTCAATGATAGTGCTGGTGATTTGGATGCAAAGGAAAACATTACTAGCTTATGAATAGGTGTTTGTTATAAGTTTGTGTAATGGATAGGTATTATTAGCTTATGTTCTTGTGTTTGCCTTTTTGGGAACATTTGTAGTTAACTTCTCAATATCATTGTTATCATTTTCAGGATATATTCATCAATAATTGCAAGGTATACATAAAAAAAAATGGAGCAATTTCCTGAAAGAGATCAAAATAACAAACATATGACTTTTACATGAAAAATATATATTTACATGTAAACAACACATATTAAACTAAAAAACATTTGACTCTCACGTGTAGGCTTATAGTGCAAGGTTATGGGTTTGGGGTGCAAGGAAATAAACTTATGGTGCAAGGGGATAAGCTTGGGATACAATGGTATAGGGTTTGAGTGCAAAATGCAAGGGGATACATTTACAATGCAAGGGTATAGAATGAGGGTGCAAGGGCATAAGGGGATAGACTTACAATGCAAGGGTATAGGTCTTAGATGCAAAGTGCAAAGGTATAGGTTTTGCGTGTAAAGGTTAGGCACTGACATTTTTGTTTGCCTTGTTTCTTGAGTTTTCATGTTATTCTTCATAGTTATCATGAAATCTAAAGGTACAATCATTTGCATGCCCTCTATTTGTTAAAATTACATGTAATTATTTATAATTATCATTGAAGGATGGACCAGTTAATGTAACCTATCATCTTGATGTTAGTTTTTTTAGTTATCATGAAACCTAGATGTTTTTGTCATTTATGTGCCCTCTGTTTATTAAAATTACATGTAATTATTTATAATTTTTAAATAATTGTTTGTAATTGCACGTAACATTTGATAGTTATAATGAAAGATTGGGAACACAATAAGTTCCCCCTTGTTTATGTATTTTTCACGTATACCAAGCCAAATTTACTTATAAATGTTGCTCATTCAATAGTTTTGTTGTATCTCTGAGTTCCTCCAATTTCTTAACTGGATTCCATTGTCAAGAATAGTTGAGAGCTTTTATAGGCAAATAATACTAAGCTCAAAGGATCATCATAATTAATCTCAGATTCTAAAATCTAGATATTAACGGCTTCAAATGTCCAGCTAAAGATTGTCAAGTGACAATCAAATATGGCGTTTTTCATTATCCTCACTCACTCTGGACCATCCAATTTCACAAAACTGAGGAAGAAAGATTTATCTACTGAAGATGTTATCATCTCACTCTAAAAACTTAATACAATTTAGAGTAAAAAAGCATCCATTGAATTTTTCACATTTCACTTATAGTGAAGTTCATTATTCATCTGAACCACTGCGCAACAATGATCTTTCTAATTATCATAAGACTCAACTTATACATGCAACTTGAATGATACTATAATATCACAACATGCCATATAACCGCATATTCCACTGGCAACCTTCCACTACAATTTCATCAAAAGCTTCAAGCTCATCACAGTGATTCCATGAAATGGAATTCTCAAGTGCACTGAATGATTTGCTACTTATATTAGACATGGATCAAGTAATCATAATATATTTTTCATTAGGAAAACTATACAGAATACAAAAACGAACATAAAACAATTACATCAGAATTCTTAAGGTGTTGTAAATCCTAACAGTGTGATCAACTATGGCTCTAAGTTGAGATAAAATGCTATCTATTGTAAATGTGTCATTAGTAAATATGCTTCAGTTTCTAGCATCCCATAATTTCCGGCAAAAGATGCTAACACCAATCTTCCAAGAATAATCTATGTGAGGGTTCTTTAAAATATCAGCCAGCCAGGTATCCAGACTTTTGCCATAAAAATCAATTTGCATATCAATTGGTAAGATTCTTCTCCATACTACAGCAGCGAGCGTACAATCTTTAAAAACATAATTTATGCTCTCTTGAGACTCGTCGCAAAGTGAGCATCGTTGGTCCATCGTATTAATCAGGAGCTTCCCTGTAATCATAATATATTAGTAACACAATGAAACAACAAATCGATTAAAAGTATGAAACAACACCCAACATGTGAAACAAATAAAGGGGTTCACGAGAAACAAGGACTAACACAGTCAAAACCAAGGACTCAATCAAAAAGCTAGAAACTCTAAACATTTGCAGTAAATGTAAGCTACAAGAAACCAATAAGTGGTTTATAAACAAATAAGAACCAATCCAGCGACAAGATTGAGCATGGCAACATCCCTAACACAAACTATCACATGCAGTAACATAGCCCACGCCAATTGAGTGACACCCATCTACTAACAGCTTTAAAAACCAAGAATAACACAAACATGCCTAGGAGTTGCAAAGTGTAACACCCTCAAAATTACAGACCGATTTTTCGCAAATTATTAAAACCATTATCATGGTAGAAAATTTTCTTACCATGATACATCCAAGACAATATACCACAGGTCTTAAAATATCTCAAAAAGCAATTAGAACCATGAGGGACAGACAGGATCCTCATAGCATGTTATTCAAATCAGGTCATGAATCAAGAGGGACAGACATAATCCTCTTGGTCATATAAATACTTTTAATAAAAAGGATTAGAGTTTACATGCTTCACAAAGAAGATATGTCCTAAGTTGGCACAAGATACATTGTATAATCTAAAATAAGAGGCAACGTAAAAGATGGTGTCTCATACACCACAGTTACACCTCTGGTGCTTTCTCGGCCAGACTCGCTCCTGTAAAAATATTAACCACGGGGAATGAGACTTAAAAGTCCCAGTAACCAAAAATTAATATGTAATGATGCATGCGATTGTAACTAATCATGCGATTGCTAAGTGGGCACACAAAACATTTAACCGAACAATATTTTCAAACAAACCGAACAAGTATTTAATTTGCATGACTGCACCTTATATCCTCCTTTCGCCATGCTCGGACGCCAAATCACCCGGCCAAAGGTGAGTTGGACCAAGCGACACGCCACTCATTGGGTCCAATGAGGGCTTAACACGTGGTAATAATTAACCGAACAGAAATTCCCATTAACACCATACATTAAAATACCCTGACAAGTCATGCATCATTCAAATATCCAAACAGGAATATATCCGAACAATAATATCTCATCATGATGAACAAAAATAAATTTTTAACCCACTTGGCAATAATTTCAAACAAGTATATACAGTATTTATTTTCAATAATTCATAATTTTTCCAAACAACAAAACAACACATAACCATTCACAAACACACCCATCACAACACATTAATAATGGTTACCTTGTGTCTTGAATAACAAGTTCCCCTTCACAACTCCTTTTTCACCACTATCTTTGTCAATATAATCTACATAATTATTTCACAATACTATATATTAATTTTACATTAAAATAAATAACTCTAATTTAAAGAGTTAGAAAGTCTTAAATCTATAGTCCATATTAACACTAATTTAAGATTTATGCCTCATTTAACTTCCCAAATTCTTTTCTAAAATTCTCGTACCCTAATGAACTATTTTTTTTTATCCTCAATTCACTTCTAGTATCACAATTTCATCCTTCTACATTCTAAAAATTCATCCAAAAATAAATTAAAAATTTTAGAATTATCCTGAAGCCTCAAATCACCTTTCTATAACCTCAAAAATACCTATTCATACTTAAATAAATATTTAATAATCATAGGTTTATCCCTACGTCTCAGATTCCACATAAATTCAACCATATAGATCTAGATTTTAACTCAAAAATTCTTAAACATGAGTTTCAACCTCAAGAAAATATTCTATAATATTTATTATATCCCTAAGAATTTTAACCTATATTTTTAATCCATCATATCATCAGATTAACTATCCTATAGAAAAATCTTAATCAAAATATTTACTCTATCCTACAAAATAATCATATCACTAGAAAGCTAATATTATTTAGAAAATAACTATAAAATTAATTTTGTAATTAAATACATTTTTAAATGCTAATCTAAACAGGAAAGTTAGAACATACCTGAAGGAAAAGAAAATAATCCCCCCTTGTGAGAAAACGTCGAGCAACATGAGAGGAAGAGAGAAAAATAATATAAAAATGGGATTGTGAGTCCCAAAATTATATTAAAAAAAACTATAGGTTTGAATTTAATTATTCAAACCTTTGGGCCAAAAGTTGCAATTTTCTCTAAATTGCATCTTAGCCTCTCATGCTTCCTAATGCACACACCCCCTTCTTTTTATACATGAAGGCACCTCTTCTCTTCTCTCATCTAACCAATGTGGGACTTAAAAACAACAACCTTCCACCCCCTTTTTTTTGTTCCTTCTACCTTCTCTCTTTTTTTTTTTTAACACATACATACAAAAAATTATTTATGTATTATATCTTAACTAAATATTGCTTATGTGGTTTTAAATTTAAATTTTTAAATTCATAATTAAATACCTAACCATAATATTATTTCTAAATAAACTCAAATAATATAAATTCCTATTATTATCATTTTTTTTTCTCAAAACCTAAATTCCACAATTTCTTTATTATATAAAAAATCAGGATGTTACACAAAGTAGCAAGCCTAAACTCAAATTAATAGCCTCAGCAATAGGGAAATGTGACAAAAATTCATCATTTTAAGCAGCAGCAACATATCAAAATTATAATGTAAAATTCAAAGTGCAAACTCATCAGGAGAATCTAAAATTCATGAAAATGAACTGAACTAAAAATAATAAGAGCAGTGACAATCCAGCAAAATCCCAAAGTCATCAACCTCGCACCAAAAACAGTAATAATATGGAATTTACACGTTGTGCCTAGCTGACAGAGCAGAATGAACCACAAAAGAGAAAACCCCACAGAAATTAACCAAAAACCGAACCGGGGGGTGAAGAGAACGAAGCATAACCAAGTCGGTAATAAAGAACCTCAACGACGAGCGGAGGTTAGTGATGAGGAAGAGACGCCAAATTGGCAGAGAATCACGATCAGTGGTAGTCAAAGGGAGAATGGAGCGAAATGGACGAGGGGCAAGACACGATGAGAATGAACAGTGAGCAAGCACGGTGAAATCGAAGAGAATGCAAGCCATGGGGGTGTAGATAAGAGACAAGAAGTATAGTAAGGAGGAGGAAGATGGCTTTACCATAGCCATGTTTCAAACTTCACCAGTTCAGAGTGCGAAAGAGGAGAGGGAGAGAGAGAGTGTGTGTGAAGTGTTTGTTCAAAGGGACGTTTTGGTCCATTCATGCAATCCTTTAATGCACTTGATTCTTCAATTTATTTTGATCCTTGAGAATAATTTTCCTTTTAAGAAGGAATTTTTTAACAATTTTCTCTATTATTTATGTATTTCATAAAATTATAAAATGTACATTATTTATATTTATAATTTACAAATAATATAACTTATTATACATCTCATTGTATATCGAAACGTGGTTAACAATACAATGGGCTTCATCCAAAAAACTTAAAAAGTTACAAATGGCCACAACTTGAAAGATTTTATGGGCTTTGTTGGGCCTGTCCAGTCTCTTTAGCCTTTCCTTTTTCGGTGAAATTTCTTTTGCCTTTTTAAATGGCTATATTTTGTGAGAAGCCCTGTTATTCATTTTTGTTCCTGACCCAAAAAAAAAAATCAATGGTTACTCTGGAGTTTAATTTTCTTACTCCATTTGTTTTATATCTTAAGGAATCTATTAAACCATAATAATTATTGTTGTTTCTTTAATTTAGATTAACCTGCGATCAATTCAGTATATTTTGTCAGATGAAATGCTTCTGTTGACTTTATAAAGCTTAACACAAATGACTACTTCGTGATTTGAGCGAAATAAAATAAACTTGTGAAAATATGTGCAAGCACATGATCTCTATATCTGGAATACATATGTTATTCATTAGGTTGAATCATCCCGCAAATCCAAGCGAATGGGAAACCGTCCCAGATTATTTTCTTCCTTTTTTTTTTCTCTTTTCTTTCTTTCTTTTTGTTTTTGTTTTTGTCAAAAAAAAAACTGTCACAAAGGTTTTTCTGTCAACCGCGGGCTCGATCAATTTCATTACTAGATGTGATGTGTTTAATCAGCCTCATAGGACACTATTTACCAGACTAGAATAATCTTCATAGGGATTGGCATGTTAATTCGAATTTCATATATTGGGAGGCAATTTTTTGAGCCCATCTACCAGACATTGAGGCCTTTAATGGCTTGGATTATTTTATTATATTTAATTAACCCCCACCTTCCTGTCTCTAAATGGTGGAGGATGATAGGAAGCTTTGGGATAGAAAGGACTAGTTTTGCAATCTTGTTTGATTTCAGCATATTTTTGTTAAAAAAGAAAAGTAATTGAAGAGACAATTCCCTCCTCTTCCTTTCCATCCTCTTTCATTCATTTCTCTAATTTCCAACTATTACTCTAATTTGTAACCATTAGATCAAGATTATTAGACAGTCCACATTTGTTCTCTTATAAAATATGTTGTTTTGTTCTGTTTTTACTATGATTTTTTAATTGTTAATATTAAATTTTGGCAGTTTGAATTTTATTATTTATATTTTTTTATAATCTAACATTTTAATATTAATTTTAGAAGAAATCAAATATAAACCCTTGTAAATCTTGATCCAATGGTTAGAAAGGTAGAAGAAGGGAAGAGAAATTAAAGATATATTTTTGGAACTGTCTCACCATCATTTGAACTTGGGGTTTCCATGGTTTAATTTAAAATCGTATCCCACACAAACATTGCCCAGTTTACAAATTCGTTACGTTTTTTAAAGTAACAAAAAAAGCGATTACAATGCCATTTGATGAAAACAAAAGTGGCATAGACTAAAAGAAAAATCATAGGAGGGCGGTCAGGGACGTGAGGCCTATGAGTTATTACAAAATGTCTGTCCTGTGCACAAACAATTTCACGTTAAATAAAAAACAGTTCGTTTTTATGGGTTCAGAGTTCAGACACATTGCTCATCATTTACGAATGATATGATGTGTTATAATTCTCACATGGTATATAAAATGAGACGCGCACGCGCAGATGGTTCCATTTTACTTGTGAAAGACTGTGTTTACTAGAAACCAGATCTTGAGGTTCAAACAAAACAACCCAGTGCTGTGATTTCAAATTTCCCTACAGGTTTTAAATTTAATTTATATGTAAATCTTGATATTGTTATCATCACATGTTCAATCGAGGCATAAAATTCATGTGACTGCTGAATAATAATAAGACAAGTAATCAGAATTGCTCTCAATAAACTCATCTCAATAAGACCAAATTAAACAAGCAGGCATTAGCAGATGAATGCATATTTAGAGAAAAGTGGAACTAGGAGGGTGGGAGCAATAATAATAAAGTCAATAATTCAAGCAGATCGGGTTTAAAGTATCATAACCCTTATGAAAAGTCTATATAATCAAGCCTGACCTTTAACACCTTCGGAATCCAAATTTATTCGAGCCAACTGAATACCTAAAACTTTTTAAAAATATTTTTTATTTATTTTTTAAATTAATTTTAATTTTAAATATTATTGTTAAGTATAAAATATTATTTTAACTTTAAAAGAATAAAATAAATAATAATAATTTATTAACTCTGTACTTAAGTAGTACTGTTACTGTTTGGTGTATTATATGTAATTTATTTATAAATCTTTCCTTTATTTGTAAATTAATGTTTTAATTGTTTAAATATTACTTTTATCATAGTTATGTATAAATATTTTATTTACTTTAATTATAATCCAATTAATCTCAATTCAATCATGATTATATTACTAACTTATCTCGATTACTTTAAAATTTTTAATAACTTTCGAGTAAACTATACTTTTTATTTTTAAGAACATAAGAAAAATAATTATTATTATATTATATAAAACAAAATTATTTAACTATGAGTAAAATATCATTTTTAATTATTTTTTTAATTTTTTATATTGTTTAACCCTTACGTACAAATACAAGTGATGTGTAGGACTCAAAATTTTTTTAAAAAAAATCTTAAACTATAAAATTTATTATTAAAATATATTTTAAATATTATTTTGAGATATTTTATTAATTAAAAATAATAAAAATATGAAAATATAAATATTTTAAATTTTTAAAAAATAACTATTGTAATGCACTAAAATATATAGTATTTTAATATGAAATGATATAAAACTTCAAAAAATTGATTAATATTTTATATATTTTTTTAAAAATTACTTTTTTATTTGGGTATTTATTTTCAAATTTGATTAGACTTGGGCCAAATTTTCTTGAACCTAATCGGATTCGGGCCAGCCCAAATAAGCCTAAACATTAAAAAAATTAATATTTTTTCATGATCAATCTTAAATTTTTTGGATAGGTTCAAACTAACCACACTTGACTTAAATTATTAATTTTAAATAATAATAATAATAATAACAACAACAACAATAATGAGACTGGGGTGGTCAATGATGCCATCAAAAGCACCCAACAGGCATTGTAAGTTGCTTCTGACTTCTCACATTTGTCTCTCAGATTTGATCCCACCCATTTTTGTTTTGGTCCCCTCCTTCTTTTGTGCTCTTGCCCCACCCCAAACAAAAATATTTAATCTTGAATTTTAGAATTTCGAATTATAAAACGGTTTAATTTTTTTAAATAATCAAATCTTATTAAAATATGTATAAAAAATCGAACGGCTGGAAAAACTACATTGAATCTAATTAGAATATGCAGAAAAAATTCTCAAAAAAAAAAAAAGGAAGCATGCACGGGCTATGGAATCCCAAACTATAAATAATTTACCTATAAATATTATATTATATATTTCCAAGTGCTATCTACAATCATGTCCATGTACACCAGTAGTAATAATAATAATTACAAAGTAGAGGAAAAGGTGAAAAGGGCCCCTCTTTTAGCTTTCCCCTCTTTTATATGTGGGTGTAGCAGTAGCTTGTTCTCTTCCACAATTTTTTAAAATTGATTCTGCATCATAGAGATTTTGACCGCATTAGTTTGTTCTATCCAGTATTTCAATCTTCAAAAAGAACAAAACTATTATTTGACATTTTCTTTTTATAAACCTCTCATCCCTTGTTTTATTAAGATAACGTTATTTAAAGCAGTGTTAACTTAAGTCGCAATTGTACATGAATCAAAAAATAAAAAGAACTATTTGCCTTTTTATTTTTTTAACAGAATTTTGTACAATATTTCTATTTAATGCCGGGTGGCATTTCTGCAAGGATATTGAGACTATTGGGCCTGACTCTAGGTACTCAAGTAATTATGGTCTTCCCACAATAATTGTTGCGTTGTTCATATAAGGAATATTAAAAAAAAAAAAAAAGAATCTGATGGAAAGTACCATCTCCTTGTACAAATCTCTGAGAACTTTGGGTGGTGGTGGTGGTGGATGCATAATCTTTGAAAATATTCCGAACAATCTTTACATGTAACATCACCCCAAAGACCCTCTTCTTTTTATATCACGGAAACATGTTACGACAACTTTTACTTGTATGTATAACAATAACATAATTCACTTCCCTCTGTGATTGAACCATTTCAATTATCAATGTTGTCCGACCCCAGTTAATTTCTGTTGAATTTTCTCCCTTTTGCTGTCGCAGCACTTTGAGGGTGTGTCTCCTCCAAGCAATGAAACTTGAAGAAAATAAAACGTTTAAAATAATGAATAAAAGCGAAGAAGAAGAAGAATCCTATGTCCGTGTAATTAATTAATTGAAAGACTATAATATCTTAAGATGAATCGTGGGGGTCATCTTTGCCTTCTGTTGGGTCTGCAAAGATAGTAGTATGTTTCAAGGGTTTGACTCCGAAAAAAGCAAGCTAAGAGGACTTAACTTTGGAAGGATTCAATTATATGAATCTTTATTAATTTAATTTATTTATTGGCTTTTCCTCATAAGAATATGGCTCTCTCGGAACTGGGAAGGTCAAGTTTCCTCCTTTCGATAATCATTAGGTATAGTGCTTTACCAGTATTACCACTCTCTCTCTCTCTTTGTTTGTTTGTTTTTTTTTTTTTTTTGGGGGGAGGGGGATTAGCTAGGTTTTCTTTCTTGACGTGTGGCTCTGTTGCCGCAATCGATATACGTTCATACTCTAATAAACGTCTTCAATGACTTTAGGGTAACGTGTAGTGATTTCTTTGACTTCTTTTACGTTTAGCATCGCCCTTATGTTAACCGTTATAACATGGCTTGTCGCTGATCACCCCAATTTGTGTTGTTTGTTTCGTCAATAACCAAACAACGTTTTTTCGGTTTGGATCTTTTTTAAGATCATTAACTGATACATCACTTTGTTATGTTAATCAGATGCTTGTTTGGATCTTCCTCATGATAATAAGTGTATCAATTTGCTTAATTAGTCACAAAAATGGTTAACTGAACGCCAATTGATATGAAATTACACCTGTTTCATGCTTGTGAATATATACAAAGTTCAAAATTAAAATTAAAAATACTCTTGTCATCAAATTTCTCAATATCAAACTTTATAACATACATCATCTAGTTAAAAATCAAGAGCAACTGTCCAGAGAGATGGGGAAGAAAACAAATTTGTTGAAAAATATATAAAAAAAATGTACCACATCTTAATTCAGTTGAAATAAGCAGAATTCAAGTTCCTAAATCTTTTTCTTTTATTATATACTCTATCCATCTTTATATATAAAGTATTTTTAATAGAATTTTATATATCAATAAAGATTTGTTGTTTAATTGAACTCACATAAAAATATAATAATTTTTTAATTTTACCCTTAATAATATTATAATTAATATTATGATGGTAGTGGGAAAAACATATAATTTATTATCTATTTTATTTTTCAAAACAAGGATAAAATTGTATAATTACTCAAAAATATCATTGCCATCTCTTGTATTTAGAAAAAAATAAATTTCTATAAAATATCTTATAAATAAGGACAGAGGGAGTGTTAAATATTAAATATAATTTAATTTAATGTGAGATTTCTCGTATCAGTTCAAATCCATTTACACATAGACAACTTAACTAACATATATTGACATGTTGCCTTTAATTTCCTTCACACACCTCGTGTTATTTGGTAGCGTCACCACTATAGAAAACCTCATTACTTGACAGTTATTTTAGCTTATATTTGACAATTTTTAACCGTCAAGTAAATAGGCACCATATATTAGAGTCGTACTTATGTGATGGTTATAAACCGTCAGGTATTAAGGGCCTTTCCTGATAGTTATTTTAAATAATTATTAAGTATATAATTACAGAATTGTTTTTAAAAGAAAATACTTGACAGTTATTTACAAATAACCATTGAGTATTTCAATAACTGTCAATTAATTATGATAAAAATTAGGCTTCTTTTTACTTGGTTATTGCCATAGTTAGTTGAAGGTTATTTTAAAAAAATCGTCAACTTTTTGAATACTTGACAATTATTTCAAAATAATTGTCAAATATCTGTGGTATTTTTTTAAAAGGACAAGTTGCTTTTCAAATAACCCTCCAGCCTGCATAAAGATACATAAAATAGAAAATAAAACCAGCCAACCAACATTTAGAAACAATACAATGAATGTTTCTATTAAAATTATTATTCAAGGACAATAAATTAAATTCCTATACTTATAGTCCCGTAAACCCTAATTTATAAACTAATTAAATTTCCAAAACGTATTAAGTGGCTAGTCTTAGGTATAAAAATTGGCCAAGAAAAATGTATATACCTAATTAACTAACTATCAGGCTAGCCTATTCGTTGCCACTCCCCATATATTGAACATGGCTTGAACCACCTCTTCAAGGATTTCCTCTACATGTGCAACTGTATAATTCCTTATTTATAATTCTTAAAAGATCAAGAGAAAAATGTGATTAATGACTTTGCTACTTTTACATATTGACAAAGTTATAGACATAGTATAAATCAGTCAATGAGTCACTAACCATATATTTGCATATTCACTCTTTAATTTTGTTTAAAACTAATAATTATTTTTTAATGCTAGCCATTGAAATAACTTCGGCAGCATAACGGCTTAAAAAAGAGAGTTTTTTGAGCTTTATGCCCTTTATTAATCTAAATGACAATAATAGGAACATTAACAACACCGATCGCATAAAGTTATACCCAATAACAATTTTAAAAAAATTGGCAGTATAGTGGTTTAAAAGTGAATGTTAACCAGGCTTTATGCCCTTAAAAAAATCATATAATCAACAACAAATATTACATATGATCCAACAACAAAAATAACAACATCAATAAGAAGCCAAATTTTAATGAAAATCATATAATCCACATCAAACACTATATATATATATATATATTATATATCAATTTAAAAACTCAAAATTATAACCATATAAGTCAATTTTCAGTCAATTCAAACAATAACAACGTAAAAATTGACAATTCAAGCAATAAAAAATTAAAAGTAATCTTTCAACTATAGAACAAGTACTATCAAGTACTCAAAATTTTAAATTTCAAACACCCATTAACAAGAGTATCAATTGAGATATAGAATAATCAACATTCAAACAACCCATTGTATAGGTAAATTAAAATTAACAACCTAGTAATACAAAATGAGGATTAATGATTGAAAAAATAAGAACTAACCTTAAGAAGAAGAGAGTAGCCATGAAAATGGAGAAAGGGCAAGCCAAGAGTAATAAATCCAAGAAAATGAGCACCCACGAGCATGATTGGGTTTGAAAATGAAAAATCTATAATGAATCAAGTGTGAAATTGTGTGTTTTGGCGATTAGAGTGACGAAAAATGAGTTTCAAGTGTTTTGGGTGGTTTTCGAATGACTTTCAAGTTACGAAAAAGTTACGAGGAGAATTGTTCTAAAGGTAATTTAAATATTAATACTTGACGGTTATTCTACAACAACTGTCAAGTATCACATATATCTTGCGATTGTTTTGAAACAACCATCAAAAATGTTTCAGACATACTTGACATTTTTTCCAAAGCAAATGTCAATTAATTATTTTTATTTTAACTTTTTTAAAAAATAATTAATTTGATGCTTGTTTGAAGATAACTGTTAAGTATGTTGAATATATATTTGACATTTATTTTCAAACAAGCATCAACTAGAACTTCATCCAACAATAATTAAATTTAAAATATATTTAACAGTTTTTTTAAAACAACTGTTAAATATTTAGCACCTTTTTATTTGTTACTCTGATCATATAATTTTAAATATGATTTAATAATTTTTGCATAAGTGCTTATGGATTAAATGAAGAATCTTAAAAGACTCGCGAGCGAGGGGTTTGCAAATTGTAATTTAATTAGAATGGGCTAACCAACGAATAATGGTGCATGGGTTATTTGACTCCCAAAGCAAGTCAAGCAAACCAGTTGGTCAGCATACCAGCATGTGATGGTAGGTTTCTTCAGAATCATTGACAAGTCTACCAAGCAAACCAACCATCACATGTTCATCTCTTCAGAATCCTCGTTTGTATTATTCTATTCCTTTAAGGTTTTACTCAAGGTTACGTTGTCACCTCATCCCAGGGTCGTATATATACGTAGGGATGATTACTGAGGTCTTGGCAGGAGATTTTTCTCTCGTTATCTTCAGTCGATACTCAAGTTTTTGCGTGTTTCCTCTGTTATTTAAAAGAGAAGAAGAAGAAAGAAAGAAAGATGAAAAACGATGTACCTTTTTATGTGTACCAAAAATAAGATATATTTAGGGGATAAATTAGTGGAATCGATCATGGTTAGCATATACATTATTGATGAAGCAGCTGATTATACAATATATATTCTGGACGCGACGAAAGATGCCCCTGCATGTGATATGATGCAGCACCCAAATTAAATTAAAATTGGAATAATACAAATATTAAAGTCTATGAAGATTTTAATTGTGTTGTTTTGTTTTGTTTTTCCCTTTGTATTTAAAAAAAAAAAGTCTATGAAGATTTGATCTCATTCAAGATCTGATTGTGACCCCGAATTAATTGAAACTTCCGCACGAAGACCTTAAATTGCATCCTTCTCGATCATAATTTATTATTCCATTGACGTCGTGGGATTTATGCACCTCCCATATAATCTAAACTTATTGGATTTTTCAACCACACACTCATAGTATTATATATAGATAATTTTTTCTTTAGAAAGAAAAGTCTTGCTTAGTCATGCCCACTTGAGCTGGGATAAAAATTCAGCCCGTAATTATTATCACTGAGAATAAGTTGCATCCTATGACATTTCAATGATCACTTTTTAGGCGATGTTATCACCTTCTGAGATCTCTCCAGGATTGACATATATTCGAATAATAATAAAAATAAAAATTTGATTGATTATACATGACATGTATGACCAGTGAAATAACCTTTTTTTTCACATAAATGAAAAGAAGACGATGTTCTGCAAGACAAATCAAATTAAATGTGTGGGTAGAATTTCACTTTTAGAGAAAATTTTAGATACATCGGTGTGTTATGTTATTTGTCCTATGTGTAATTAAAATGTCTCAAGTTATTTAAATAAAATTTTTTATAATATTTTTTAATTGATTTTATTTTTTTAACATAATGTTTTTTTTTGTCTCTACTATTATTAATATTAGAATTAATTTATATTTAATTAATATATTTGAATTATGTTTTTAGAAGATATATCATAAATGATGTGTGATGCACAAATTTATCTAAGAACTTGTTCCATTTTCAACCCAGTTAGTGCCTCGTCGTCTAATCGATCTAGTGATACAGGCGAATAAGCTTGGTCGCATAATATATACACTAAACGCAATGGTACGGACATGCTTATAAACGAATCGGGATCATCTTTGGCAGACAACGTAGGTTTTTCTTTTGGGTTTTTTTTTTTGTGGGGGGGGGGGGGGAGGGTGGGGAGGATTTGCTTTGGGGGATTGTGGAAGAGGTGCAATATCACGTGAAGGTTCTCGAAATGAAAGCACTTACAGAATAGGAAATAACGCTAGAATTTAAACTAAACCCTACAAGATTATTATTATTATTTTGCCAAAACCCTACACGATTATTGATGCTTTAAGATTGAAATTCTTTTTAAAATTCATTAAAAATTTACTAATAATATATGCTAGAGGGAGAATCACATGTGAGGCCCAATAAAAGACTGCAGTTACTCTGTAGACCTGATGAATTCTGATATTCCTCTGCAAGTTCTGGGGCCTCAAATGTAATTATCTTTTAAAAGTAGAAATACTGAATTACTCTTATTAAATGGGAATATGCATGCTCAAAGAAAATTAACAATAATAGGTCCCCAAATAACAATAAAAGTCCAATTATTCACAATAAAAAGTTAATATATTTATAAGAGTCCATGTGAGTTTACACTTATACTTGAAAAAAACTTATAAGTTGATTGAAGAAAATTAATAACAAGAAGTCCATAAATAATAAGAAAAGTCCAATTATTTATAATAAGACATCCGTTTATTCGCATAATTCACATGTGATTTTACACTTATTCTTGAAGAGAAAATTTATAAGTTAATTGAAGGAAATAATGAACAAAAAACTCGTGAGTAACAAAAAAGGAGTTCAATTATTTTTTTAGGAATCTATTTGGTTATGCTTGATGCCTTTTATACATCAAGAACAATTGAGTCATTTTAGGGGGGGGCGTAAGTGCACTTGATGCCTTTTTATTCATTAACGGCAATTGGATCATCTTAAAAAAAAAAAAAAAAGTAACTGCACTTGAAACCTTTGCATCAATCCTCATAGCAAATGAACAAGTCGGATTGAGCTGCTTCTATATCTGGATATTGGTCAAACTGGTCCAACTATCTGGATGAGTTAGGTCTTAAAAGTTCAAATTCAAACATAAAGCAGAACTAAATCTAGAGGGGTGGGGGCAGGTTGATGAGATGGTTAGCTAGAGGGGACCAGCAAGGGAGAGGAGGGGCAGAGCCGTTTGCTGCAAGCCTCCAACCTAACCGCTGTGGCCATGTGACCGCATGCTTCCATGTTCTCTCCTCTGTCTTTTTACTTCTCACCAAACCAAACCACACATATCATTCTGCCTTTCAGTCTCTCTTTTTTTCTCCTCCCCACTCCCCCTCCCCTGCCCCACCCCCACTCTTCTTTCTACTTCAACATTTCTCCCCTCCTTCTTTATTTTACTAAACCAAGACACAGGCAAAAACAAAAAAAAAAACAAAAATACTTCTCGTGATTTAATCCCTCGAAAGAAATTCTCGCTTGCATTGATGTTGTGTCCAGGAAAAAAAAACACAAAAATCCACCATAAAATCTGTTTTCTTGAGTGTAGGCTTACTTATTAGAGAGAAATTAGGTAAAAAGAAAAAGTCCATATTGTAATGCATTAAATTTAATCTAAATCATTTACTTCTTCTGTTAAAAAATATAAGTCATTTTTAATGTCTTAAGTTATATTTATTATGTTTTTTTAAAGTGTTCACAATAAATAAATTATTTTATATTGATTTTAAAGTGAAACACTCAATTATATAAGAATAAATATAAAAAAATATTATTAATTTAAAGATAATTAAAAATCCTATTAAGTATAAAATTTAGTTGAAAATGATTTACATTTTTAGAGAGGGAGAGAGAGTATATTTTGCATGTAAATGGAAGCGTGATGAAAAGAAACCAAGCTAAGGATAATAAAGGTGATCCATCCATTATATCACCTTTCAGAGGAGGGGGAACCAAAAAAAACTGAGATGGTCCCCATGCAATCTTCTCCATATCGCATGAGGCAGATATTCCTTTTTTCAGTGGGGCCTACATCCCGCCCACTTTCCTCTTTTCACTTGCCCGGCTCCCGTTCCCCCTCCTTCCCATCCCACTTCTCCCCCCCCCCCCCCCAAACCCACCACCTTCTCTTTGTTGTTTTGGGAAGATTGCAAAAGAATTTGTAAAAAAAAAATTATTCACGAGTAATTATCAATATATAATAATCTTCATTCTAAAAATATTAAATTTTACTTTTTAATAAAATAATTAATTATTTTTAAAATAATATTATTTTTATATTTATCTTTATTTAATAGGATATTTCACTCTAAAATAAATATGAAATAATATTTATTAAAGGCCTTTTAAAAAATGCAATGATTACACAATTAAGTATTAATATTATTATTTTTAAAAGATGAAGTAAATTATGTTAAAATAAAAACATGAATTTATTTCTTTAAATGTGACTTGTTATTATCTATCTTTGTTTGTAAATAATTTTTTATGGATCTTTGATGCAATTTTTCTTATTCTTTCATGCTCTTTTGTTCCCCCCTTCTTAATGTAACATATATCCCACACCTCTTTTTATCCATCCAATACTTCCCCACTTTTATTTAAAGTTGATAATTCAGATAAATCGAGTTTATTCAGGTCAAGTTTGAGGCATCTTGACCTCTTAAAAAACTTACATAACTAAGTAATGTGATTAAGTTTTTTGGAAGCGGGCTAGATGTAATTCTTCCTATTATTGTTAGGTTAAATGACAATATAGATCTTAAACTCAAGCCTATGGATGATTTGTATTATGAACTCGTATTTAGTATAATTATATTCTAAACAATTAAAATTTGGGACAATCTAACCCTTACCATCCACTTATAAACAACCTTCGTTGAACCATACTTAAAATAGAGAGGAGAAAGAAAATTATGATTGATCGATGCTTGTTTGTAATTAATGATAGAGGTCACATTGCTTCAATTTTTAAGTATTTAAAATTTAAAATTATTAAATATGAGCTTACAGTTTGAATTACTAAGGTTATAGTTTAGGTTCATATTGTGATTTAATCCTTCTATTATCTTCTATAATATTACTGATCTGGTATCCATCCGTTCTATAAGAAACAGGTGTCTACTTATCAAATCGAAGAGAGTTGTTATGGGTATTTTTATTTTCAGAAATACCCTCATTTATTCATAACGATGTTAATGAAAGTGATAGATGGATGATTAACTAACCGGCTGCTCATTTAATAAAAACAACATGAAAGAACAATTTTAATAAATGCATTGGACAAGGGTATCTGTTTCCAAGTCCAGGAAATAGGATCTTGATTCCCTACTGCTTTCCATATTATCTCTTTACATCCTTTCACAAATACAATCAAAGTTAGGATTTTTTTTTTTTAGTTTTTAGTTTTATAAATTTTCAAAGTTTTTTGTGAGAGGATGTAGAGAGATACTCTATATTTATAAATCACTTTTAATATATTTATATAATGTAAGAGTAAAGATGAAAATATTTTTTAACAATTTTTTTATCATTTAATAAGAATATAAATATAAAGATGAGTATAAAAAATAATAAAGTACTACGTAAATATGATTAAGATTAATTTTCTATTTCTACTCTAAAAATAAGACAGGAGAAGTAGCATGGAAAGCGACAGCAGAAATCAAGATCCAAAAAATATAATAAAAGATCTCTTATTACAAAAATACAAATAGTTACTAGTACTCATTTATCATTCATTTCAAGGGATAATGGCAAAAATACCTTCAAACTACCCACATGCAATCAAGTATCGCGAAATACGATGACTGCTGTCTGGTTCTCTGGGATCTATTTGTCAATTAATTTAATCTAAAAATACATTTTGCCCCTCTAAGGAAAAAACCGCCCGACCCAATTGTCCTTCTCTCTTCCTTTACATTTTCCCTCTATGGTCTTCATTTGGGGAATCGAAGGTGCAGTGCCAGTAGTGATACTAAGGTGAGAATCATTTGCACCATCTTCGTTGTTTTGGTTCCTCCTTCCTTAGATTTCCACACTCATTGCAACTAACACGTCTTGGATTAATGACGATCATAGAAGGTTGCCAGACGCCTATCCACATCAACTACCAGATACTAGAGTTGGCAATAAGCTCGACGCCTCCCAAGAAGAAGGATACCTGAACGGAGAGCCTTGCCGCCAAGGAGCACTGCTTTCACCCTCTTGATCCTGAGCTTGTATTTATAGTTCCATGGGCACCTCCAGCTCCGCTTGCTTCATTCTGACTTCCCACTTTTATTTCTAACCCTGTATTTTTTTTTCCCAATTGCATGTGTTACCTAGCAGGCATGTTTTTGATTGAACAAATGATTCCAGTGTGTGTAAATGATCCGCGAGGATAATATAGCCTAATCTCATAGCAGTAGTGCTCTCTTATTGTGACAAGGATGATTGCTTTTTGTTGGGTTCTGACGTGCCTGTCAGTGCTGATTTTCTTGCTATGGAACACACCAGGATTAACAATTGTATCCTTTAGAAACGGGGGATTAAAAGAATCTTATTTTAATTTCTTTTCTATTTTAATCTTATATTTTTTAACTGTCAAAGAAATTGGCAAGAGATTGCTTTCAATGGTGAGGCCCAATTAGTGGGCCTAAGGTGAGAATCATTTGCTTTGTTTTTTGTAGTTAGTTCCTCCTCCTTCCTCGAATACCCTAAAGGGAGAAAGGGAAAACAGGAAGGAGAGGACAACTGGGTTTAGCGATTTCTTGTAGAGTGGTATAATAGCGTTTTCACATTAACAAGCAGGCATCCAGGGACTGAAAAATAATTATTATATTTCACGGTATTTAATTATATTTCAGTATTTCTAATGTATTTTTCTGTCATTTCCCTCTATTTCAACCCTTGAAAGAAAATCAGCAAATGCAGGCGCGCAGTGTCACATAATAAAGCATGAGAAAACACAGAAGCTAATAGGGCTCGGGTCTTTGTGGATGGACCACTTTTTTATAACATAATAAATCAAGATTGAAATTCTCATTAGAATAAATTTTTATAACTTAGTGCTTAATTGTGCCTTAAATATAATTTTTTTTTCATACAAAAACACTTGTAATTTAAAAAAAATGTGGAAAATTAATTTTCACTTATTATTGATATGAAAAAGAGGTCATTCATTTGGTTACTCTTTTTTTTTTTACTATTAATTACGAGATTAAAAAAAATCAGTGCAATCAACTCATTATATAAGGAATCACCGTAAGTGGGGAGGCGGGAGAAAGGGGTCGACATGATGGGAGGAGACAACAGAGGAACACAAAACAACACTCAGCGAAGAAATTAAAAGAAGGCAACGCCTGCTCGAGGAGTCGTACGTAAGCTCGAAGTCCACCCTTTTCAATCAATCAAACATCGATTTTTATTTCCCTTCACTCATATTTCAACCAACATTTCTGGGCCGCAATGTCGCCACTTGTATTTAGAGTCCACAGGAGGTCAGGCCTTTATTAGGTGATTTACAGACTAGCCGGCTTGCTTGTAAATTAGTCAAGTTTATAACCGGTTCAAAAGTTATTATATCTAAGGCCAGAAGCCGGATTAAGTATATATTATATTGTATTTAAAATAGATTTTAAGGCTTAAATCTATTTAAAATTTGAAATATGTAGGCTTTATAATTTCGAAGTTTATTAAAGATTATAAAGTTTAAATTAAAGAAGCTTTTTAAATGTTTACGTATGAAGTAGTTAAGTTTTAAAACAGGCTTAGCTTAAAATAGACCTATCATAAACTCAAGCTTACGCTGAGAAAAAAGCTTGTATGTAGGTTCAAGAGGCCTGTAATACATACGTACCCAAAATGTTTACTCAAAGCTTAGCATAATCTATTTACACTCTTACTTACTTGTATCTCTCCTTCTTAAATCAGCGATTTTCTCATATTAATAAATTAAAGAAAATATATCTGCACGCACATTATGAATCAATCCCCAGCTTTTTTGAAGCAACATTTTCCCCACCTCCCCTCCACGAGATTAGATTCCATCCATTGAATACAGGCATTTCCTTTCTCTTCTCTCGGGTCTCGGGACGATCCACGTTTATTTCCTTTTTCTTTGCCACGTCAGCCGAAGATTTGATCGTCTCAATTAATTAAAATTTGTTATGGTCGGTCATGTTATGAGCTCCATGCATCTTTATGAAAATTAAGTTAATTTGTTGGCCAAAAAGATAAAAATTAAGTTAATCTCACTTACTCTTCTTGAGAACCCGAGCAGTCAGAAGAAAACATGAATTCGAAGCCTGCTTGGTGATAACTTTAGGCAATAATACATGATATTTCGATTATTTTAATGAGAACTTGTTTCCGTGAGATTGGGATCAGTAATATGAACTGAATTAGTTAGTAAGGGAGCCACATGGGTTGAACTAATGGATATGTTATAAATTAAGCAAATTAAATATTACTGATTTAATTAGACCCACATGCAAGGCACATCATTGCGGACAAATAATTACTTTTTCTAGTTAATTATATTTGTTTTATGTATACCTAATTCGCCATTAAATCAAGCGTTGCCACTAATCCCGTCACTGTCAAGTGCGGATACTCTTGGAAATTTGATTTCATGAGGGTTAACAAAACAAAAATCAACTTAAATCTGCCCTCATGAGAATGGTGTGTGAGTCAGGGTAGAACAGTCAAGAACCTAATTATGATCAAATTTTTAAAAATATGATAATTCAGGAATGGGAAAAATTGAAAGAAAAAATATTGTTCGATAAACTGAGAGAATTGGTTCAACTGATTAAAAAAAGTTAAGCTCATTTATCTTAAGATTTCAAGTAGGGACGGATCTAAAGAGGCATGTAAGGGTGCTTTCCCCCCTATAATTTCACATTTCTTTAGAATTATTTAATTTTTATAAAAATCATTAAAGTTGATTCTTGCCCCCATATTTCACCTTATTAAAATTTTGCCTCCCACATTTCTCACTCTGAGTCTGTCCATAATCTTGAATTCAAGTCTTAAAATGATAATTTATATTAAATAAATATTTCAAACACACCTGAGATGTTGTTGTCGATAATAACTATCTCACTCAGCAAGAGTTTTGAATTGATTTAAATGAGATGTGACAATATTTTCAGACTTTTAGAACACGAATGGAATAAAAAGAAAAAAAAGAAAGAAAGAAAGAAGTATGCTTGATCAAGTCCACGTTGATAATTCCATGATTATATAAAGTAATCGATTGACTGCAGCGAAGTGATGCAGAGGACTTACTACGCTCAAGGGAAAAAAACTATTCATTAGAGAATATAATTGGTAAAACGCTGATTTAAACAGAAAGATGCAAAGTTGATAACAAACATTGATTTAACTTGCATTAAACAAAAGCCTTTTGCTTTTTTTGGTGGGGTTTGGGAAACTAATGAAGCACTGGTTAACCTTAGAAAGTTGACCTGGAATTTGACGAGCAAGTACACCAGCGTGCCCAATCGAAAGCATGTTCACGGGCCGCTCCATGCTAATATATATTTTTATTTTTATAGCAATATTTTTCTTTTCTATTATTTCTGTTAAAACTCTAGTACATTACTAGTATAATTCATTTTTTAAAAATATTAATAAACTCGACCGCAACATGTAATTTTTCCAAAATCTTCTCTATATTGTTACGGCAGGTGATGAGAGAATAATATAAAACTTTTCAAGTTGTGTTGTAAAGTTTCAAAACTGCTCACGGTTTTGACAGAAAATTCTCACAGTAGAATTCTCAAAAATTGTTAATTACTGTTTTATAATTTTATTCTCATTGATTATTTTTTTACTGCGAGAAGAGAGAGTATGTGAAATAATAGTACAATTATAACGTAGAGATATTTTAGTAAAATCTTTTATTTCGATGCAATAAAAGTATTTAATTTCATAGTTCCTTTTACATTGTGTGTATTATCTGCGTCCGCATTCTATGTTCATTACTGCCCTTGGCCCTTCATTTTGGCCTAAAAACGATATCTTCCGTTTATTTAAATTAATTTTTTTAAATATTTTAATATTATAGTAGTAAAATAAGAATATAAAAAATCTAATATTAAATCTGAACTATTTAAATACATTTAAATGATTTATTTGTAAAATTTATAATTTTTTAGTACTAAATTAGGTATGCAAATTATATTTGAACTATCCAGAGTTTATCTATATTCAAATTATAAATTAACTTTCTTTATTTAAAAAAAATATAAGGCATTTTGAAGAGTTAGATGTTCAAAAATGTAACATATTTTAGTTCTTTTGAAGTGTAATTATGGTTTTTTTTTTCAAAGTGCCCTTATGACTTATATTGTATTGTAGTGTGTTTAGTAGGAGTAAATATGAAAAGATAGGGTTAGTTGAGAAGTAGTAACTAACTTTATTGGTGATGAGATTCGATTAAAAAATTATTTTATATTTTTGACATGGAGGGAGTAGTAAATTTTTTAATATAAGTTTGAACTGTTTTGATTAAATCTGCATCAAGCAGATGTAATCACACGATTTATTAAAAAATTTTATAGTTTTTATAAATTTTATTTTAATAAATATAATATTAAAAAATTAAAAAATTAATTTTAAATGAATGGTAAAGAACAAAAATTACTCTATGAATACCGAATGCAAGTGCGGATTATCTTGAACATTCAATACTTTTGATGCACCTGGAGCGCAGTTTATATGTTTTCTTCTTGGCTGAAGCAATTGAATAACTCCCGCAACATAATTTTAATAAATAAAGATAACGTGAGTTCAATCAATGACTGAAAGAATCCTTAATAGGTCCCGAAATAAGAAAATTAATTTTTTACATGTGAATATAACGAGGATGGCATGTTAATGCCAGAAATTGATAGCAAATTGGATATTAAAATAATTTTTATTAAGAACTATTTATTTATAATCCTCTCTTTATTTTTCCACCCAGTGGAGTCTATTTCACTTTTTTTTTTCTTAAGTTTTAGGAGTCAATCCAATTGTCACAGAACGTGAGTTAATTTGGTCTATAAGGGTAGTTAACTAATATAACTAATTAATTGGCCAAAAAATAAATAACTGTTTGAACCGTATAGTACACGAACGCCTTCACGTGGCATTAAAAAACTCTAAATAAGAGGCACAACAAAAGCAAGGACATGCCAACTAATCTTACTATCGTTGGAGTTATTACTTGTTAATTAAAACTGGCGACGAATTGATTATCGCTCGAGCCGAGGATGGTATGGAATTCCAGCAATAAAAATGGCTCTTTTGGTAACTCATGCGGGAATAAGATCCGCGCCTTGTCGCCTGTCATTACGGAGAGATTGTGATAGCGATTTTCAGTTTTTCAATTTCCTCCTCCCCTCCCCCCTCCTCTACTCTTGCCAATCTTCTGATTCTTGAACTTAGAGAGAGAGAGAGAGAGAGAGAGTTCAAGGGAAGCAAGAGTGTGAGA